>NC_137196.1:27526344-27546344 GCF_960531495.2 Zeus faber | reverse complement strand
GTTCTTGTCTCTACTTGTGTTCTTGCCTGTACTTGTGTTCTTGTGGACCTGTGAAACGTTATCAGTCGCAGCCCAAGTACTGTTCCAATTCGAAATACGCATCAAGCCAAGTCCAGTCCAAATGCCCGGATGTGGACTTGCTCCGCCCCTGTTATCGAGGAGGATAGGAGGTGACTTGTGTGGACTGGGGTCATGCCAGATATCCCAGAATGGAGTTCGGACCAAGCGGTGGTATTGGTAATGGTCCCCAGGAGTCTGTACTCCCGAGTCGAACTTGCCAAGTCTGAACGACCATGTCCGCAAATCCGGACTTTGCGTACTTGGTATTGAGAAACGACCAGTGTGTCGGGCGGCCCTTTATAAAACGCCACTCGGGTGGGGTGTGGCAGGTGGATCTGCCACGGACACCATTTCGGGAATCCCCTGAATGCACATTTAATTCGTCTTGTCCATTAGCGCGGCGTATCCATGGGATCCACACACCACTGACATCGGTTTTCTTCGAGGCAGGACCCCGATTCACGATGGGATCACAGTGAATATGGTGACGTCCAACATCAATAACATCATTATTTTGAAATACGTGACTTATTTTCTTGGTTTTAAACTCAGTCCCAATAAAAGAAAAACTTGACTGATGTAACTTCCCGTCGAACTGTCGGCGCAAAACTTGAGCGAAACATGAGTTAAAAAATTTGGACGTCACGGCTTTTTGGCACGCGGGATCAGACTCTCCATAGGAAAGAATGGGCTTCTGATGGAGCGGTTTGTTCTTGTCGCTTGTCGTTCACCGTATTATTGCTGGCACCGCGAAGGGGAAAATAAGAATACAAAATGTCTGCTTTGAATATGCGCATGCTGTGCCGCAGTCAGCTGGTGGACCGGCGTTGTCTGCAATTAGAGGAGATCAGTGGAACATGTTGGACGAAGTTGTGTTGGCAGGATTCCACACTTGATTACACGGTCGTTCTTTTGTTGTTGGTGTTTTCATTCTGTTTCAAGCTGTTCCATCTGTGTAAGTAAAAATTGCACACTCCAACGGGGTTTGAGCCGCGGGGATCCATACGCCTGTTCACTGGACACTGATCTGTTCGGTTGACTGACAATGGAATGAGTGTGTGTCAAGACGGTGCCTATAACAGTCCAGGTGGCTCCGGCGTCAACAACCATATTAATATTCTGCATTATTTTCACTCACTCTGTGATCTATACTCTTAGAAGCAGCAGTCATCAATCATTTAATGCTCGGTGCCGTTTTGCAAATTGACTGATACAAGCGATGAGGATTTGCAAATGTTTCGGATCAATGTTAGTGATTCTTCGATGCTATTTGAGGTGATAACCTGGTGGTTACCAGCTTTGACAGGAGCTTTTAGAAAACACCTTCGGAAAAGGAGGCGAAGCGCTTTGTGTTCACTTATTTCCAATCAGAACGCGGCAAAAGGACCCTGTAAGAGCCGCCGGAACAGTGCCGGCACTTCCCTCAAAATCTCGGTCTGTTTTCTATAACCTCAGTTTTGTCTTTCCAGGGAGCAGGGTCAGATGACAGCCCAGCTGGGGAAGTCTGAATGATTTCAAAACCTTTGGAAGCACCGTCCGAGGAGGTGGATTTATTGACCGAGCTGGAATTTGCGAAACCATTGTTTTCTCCACCTTGAACAGTCTGATGACTCCACCTGTCTGTTATCCAATTCCATGTGCTCAATTGTTATCGAAAAACAATGTGACTGAGTCTTTTTTTATTTATAGATCATAATGTGCTTAATTTATGGCGTAGGCTGCCGCCACGTTAGAGCGCGCCATAATAAGCAGGATAGATAGTGGGAGAACAGTCTGCGAGCAGGAGCCATTTTCTATCTCATTTGCCCAATTATCGAACATTCATGGCGTTTTTCCATTACGCGGTACGGTATTGCCTCAGCTCGTTGGGAGCCTTGACAGAGGCTATACCAAAAAAAGTACCAGATACCAGGCACTATCCACAACTTTTGCGGGATGGAAAACCAAAATGTGAGTCGAGTTGAGCCGGTACCAAGCGGTGGAAAAAGCGCCATTTTTGACAAAACCAGGGACCTGAATGTAAAACTCCTGTTTCCATGTTCTTGCTCCAGCCGTGCACTGATCAGCCGGCTCCACCCGTCAGCTGGAGCCCTGGGTCGATGCAAGATCAGCCAAATCCACGCGGCTGTTGGTTTGGCCGACGCCCGCTCCCTTTCCAGCAGAAGCAGAAACGGCAAAGGTGTGGGGCAGAGCTTTTCATAAATGTCATGAGGCCAGCTGTGTTTGCCCTGCCGTGACACCTCCATGAAGGGGGAGGAAGTGTGTGTGAGAGAAACAAGAAAAAGGAATAATACAGGGGCAGCGAAGTGGAGGCCTTTTCACACACAGTCCCATGTGACCCGCCCCCCCCCCGCAAAAAACCCCGGCAAACAGGTGCCCTTTTTTTAGGCACTGGGACGAGCGCTGGAGTGAAAGGACGACGACATCGGGCTCAGTCCTGTTCTGAAAAGGGAAGTCAATTAAAATGAGGATTTCCTGTTGGGGATTTCGAGGGAGGGCTGCATCCCATTCACCGCTCAAATGGTAAAAAGGCCTTGATTTCATAAATGCTTAAAATGCATAAAATACATATTTTTTCTCTATTTTTTTTTTTTACCAATAGCATCCAAAGTGAACTTTTTACTGTTGATTAATACAACTGAATAAAGTGAACACAATACTTAGATAAAGATCCTCGGCCTAAAAGACCTGAAAGACGACCTAGAATAATTAAACATCTGACGTGACTAATAATAAACCCACTTTCAAGTCACACCGTCTTCGGTGCCGTCCGTGTTCTTTTGTATCCCTCCTCAACGAGCCAAGCCGCTCTCGTGACAGATAAACCCACAGAACACCGTATCATCTTTTTTTCAGCAGCATTTCAAGCCACAACGCAGATCAATGGAGGAGCTCCCCGCCGAGGCCTCGGCGCAGGGGGCGGGGCGGGGCTGGCGCTGCCTGGGATTCGAAGCGTGCTCCGTGGACGTGCGCGGCGGAGGTGTGGAGACGGAGGGAAGCAAAGAAACTGTGCAAAAGAAAAGAAAGGCGTCTCCTCCTCCGTACATTGTTGAACGGCACCTATTGTTCCCAACGACTTCCCGATGAACTCATTTTCTCCTTTTTCTCATTTTCTCCCTGAGACGCTTTGTCCGTTGCACGTTAAGTAGAACCAAGTGGGGCGGCAACACATGGTGCATTTGTATTGGGCAGAAAGCTGGATAGATAGATAGACAGACAGAGAGATGGATGGACGGACAGGTGGATGGATGGATGGATAGACAGACAGACAGACAGATAGATGGGTAGATAGAAAGATAAGATGGGAAGATGCCCATCTGAGTGAAGCGGTGAGCGCGCGCTCCTGCGGGGGCGCTCGGGTGTTGCAGAACATGGGCGTCGGCGTCGTCTCGGCCGTTGTTTTCCCCGGAAGGTGCCGCTGCGCCGGTTACCCCTTACAGCCTGGACAGGAGGCGGAATACCTGGCGCTCCGCTGAGCGAAGGCGCAGGATCAGAAAAATACCGAATGAGACGCACCGGTGATGTTACTGCAGAAGCCGCTGGGTGACCTCTGGTCTGCAGCTCTGCTCGGGGTGTCCCTGCGTGGTAACTGCACCTGTACCACCAGAAGCTGTTGCTAAGCCTGCGTCATCATTTGCAGTGATCTCTGGATCGCGTGGTCACTTGGCATGGCTGCGTGACGTAACGGAAGGTCTTGGGATCAACACCAATACAGCCAGCGAACGCCTGAGCGTTTGAGCGTTGTACAGAAGCTGTGTTTTCTTGGCAATTTTGTTCTTGCAACACTATATAATCTCTTCCTGGAACATCGTCTTTTAGTTTTTTCAGTTTAACATTTTCTCGTCCCGTTAGTTCAGGTTTTGATTTTATTTTCAAGTCCTTGTTTCAGAGTTTTGTTTTTTTTCCCAGAGTTTTAAAAGTATTCAGAGAGTATTTGTCTTTTTTTTTTTTTTTTAAGAGGCGAGTCGTTGACCTCTAAGGCAGAACGTGCTGCCCACCGCTTCTTCGCTGCCTAAGACCTTCGACTGTTCTGTGGGATCTGGGAAAAGAAAAACAGAAAGCACAAAACAGAAACTCAGAAAGAATGCAATTATTTCTTAACACAGACAGAATAAATACATATTCCTTCCACGGTGTCATTTATTGTGGTTATTGTTATAACTAACTACAATTCAGGAAGACATACAACCAATTTAATTGTCCTTAAGGGAATACACCTTTATGTTACAATGACACCACAACTGGTTTTGACTATGAAGTCAAAACGTTTTTGTATACAATTCATTTTGAATTTGGTTTAATATCTAAAGAAATAGAAATATCTATCTCTGAAAAATGTCTAAATTCTCAGGGCCAGGCCCCCTGGTGTGTCGGTGTACAGCTGTCCCCACAGTAGCTCCGTCCTCTGTGTATTCATCCGAACTGTAATTACGTGTTGTGGCGGTGCTCCAGCGTGTTTAAGCTGGACCCTTCATTTTAATGCATTTATTGTTATTGTATTATTATTATTATTATTATTATTATTATTATTAATAATAATAATAATAATAATAATAATAATAATAGTAATAATGATAACAAAAATACTAATAAATAAAGTATTATATATGTTAAGCGATTTATTTACTCTCAGAATTTCAAAATAATCTCTATCTCTACTTTTGCTACTTATTTATAGAGAATATTTATTTGTCGCTGTTGTATACAGACCTAGATCCTATTGACAGAATGCACTTTTAGTAAGCGTCCACTAAACGGCGTAATGTGATTTATTTAGCGGAAGGTGCCTTGGACGTTTTTTCTTCCCTCATCGCTCATTCTTTTAATCTTTTGTATGGTTGTTTCTTCGTCCGGCGGGACGTGAAGCAGGTTCCCATCGCTTCTCTGCAACAGGACGGAAGACAGCACTGTCCATAACATCTCAACTTTTCTACTGACCTTGTTGTCTGTCAGAGGTGTGTGATTACCTCTGTTCTCTCTGTGTGTGTGTGCGTGTGTGTGTGTGTGTGTGTGTGTGTGTGTGTGTACGTGCACCATCGATCCAATCAGACCACTGGAGAGGAGCTTCTTCTGCTGACCATCAGTTACAGATGACTTGTCAAAGCAAAGTGACAGTAGAGCTATAGGTGGTGCAGTGTGTGTGTGTGTGTGTGTGTGTGTGTGTGTGTGTGTGTGTGTGTGTGTGCGTGTCGGGTGTGTGTGTGCGCAAGAGAAAGAGATTGAGAGAAAAGGTAAGATGAGTCGTGAAGAATGAAAAATCTATCTATCATCCACCCGTCTGTCTATCTGTCTGTCTGTCTGTCTGTCTGTCTGTCTGTCTGTCTGTCTGTCTGTCTGTCCGTCCCACTAATATTTTGAGTGTGAGTCATTAACCTAAAGTACCCGTCGGCACACACATATACACCCACACAGCCGGCCACTTTTCATTGGATGGCTTTCAAGGCTTTTTAAGATAACTTAGTCAGTCAGTAGATAAATAAGTTAACAAGCAAATCCGTCAAAAAAAATTGAAACAGCAATTTACATGATAATTGAATTCATAATCATACAAATTAGTATGAGATCCTAACCCTTTACTGGCCCATGATGCATTGCTAATTGATTTGTTTTGGAAATTACAGCATTTTACAATGGCAAAACTTTAATTCTCATTAGACTTGTTGACACATGACTCACTCAGTGGAAAGTTTTGTTCCTGTGAGCGCCGGTGATTCAGAGTCTTGGTTGCCATAGCGCTGGAGCCGTGTGGTTATTTCTGATCCTGTAGGTGGGCTGACCTGCCGTGGGAGGCGGGAGTCTCTCGACTCGCAGTTTTGGCGCCGTTTCTGCTTTCAAAGAGGTCTCCTAAAGAGCCTCCAGCTGGCCTTTGCATTTCTGCTGCGGGTTTGCTGAGTCTGGATTGTCGTTAGCACTTCTGTAGCTCTGAAATGCCCAAACACAAGACCAGGGCCATTTGTAGCTTTTTGGGGGGCCCCCCTTTTGTACGGTACTATGGTGGGGGCATTCCGAATCCTCTAAGGAATTCCGAGGCCATGCGTTTAACACTTACACGCATCAATCTGGTGCACTTTAAAAGGAAAAGATGCTAGATCCAAGAAAAACTCTTTACTTCTTCAGCCCCGAGCCCCTTTCTTGGGCTCCGAGTGAGGTGGAGGGGTTGGAGTTTTTGGGAGGCGGGGGGCGTTGGCAGTTGGTGCCACATACAAGTGCCTGACACCATCAGAAAGCTGCGACCCTCAGGAATCAGTTCAGATGCAGCTTGACACTGTATGTCAATCGTTTCTGAAAACCCAAGGTAATAAACATTATATTTTTAATTGCACCTGATAAAATGTTTAATATTTTGAGTGTAAAGGGGCTTTGAACACTGAACTCATGCCTCATGATCGCCATTCCCATGCTCAGTTATGTATGATTAGTTGCTGGGTTCATTCCATTAACTACACTGCGTTGAGAAACTTTCTAGACATTTCAAGTATAGGGAAAAAAAGCAAAAAAAATCCACCCCAAAAGTCCACCTGAAGACCTCATGACCTTGAAAAACGCATTGGAAAACTTTATGCTCTGATGCAATACCAATTTTTTTGAAAATTGGACATTTGTGCGATTTTGGCGATTGGATGACAAGCACCATTTTCTGAAATTGGCTCAGAAAAATCCCGCTTATCTTGAGTGTACCCGGACATCCCCTGCATTTTCTGAATGGTCAAGGTCAGGGGTTCCCACCGTTTTTATTATCAGGGACCGAGGGACTCAGTGTCTTCCTATTTCGCACTGAGGAAAATAATAATAAAACATTAAAATACATGGACAATAAAAGACTATTATTGGGATCACGCAACAAAATAAGTAACCCTGTGTTTCGAGAATAAATTCGGAATTCTGCCCCAGACTTCGGGACCGGCCGCCGCTGCCCCCACCGTCAAGCAGCGTATACAGTGCGTTTACAGTAAGGTCAAGTTTAATAAAATGCTGTCGTCACTTTGAGATGCTGACTATGAGGACAAATGTGAGCCACTGCATACTTTAGGGTCATTTGGCAGCTTTTGACTTTTTTTCGCATCTTTAGAAAGTGGAGATTCAGAGCTTCCAAACAAGGTGTCACTTGCGCAAATAAAGCAAATATTTTTAAAGCTGTGACTTGTTAATGACAAGGGTGTGGCAAACTGTGATTCTGAGATTTTTATCTATTGAGTTATTCAGTTACTTTAAAGAGGTAATCCATAGGATTACTTTGTGAAAAAAAACAAAAACATCATTGATACTTTTTTTCCAGCTCGCACTTCATGAGAAACCACCGTTCAATGTGTTTGCGTTATGCATGTTGCTCCTCTGTGATGTTTCCATTGTTTGTGGCGGGGTCCGCCACACGCCCAAGAAGTGAAAGGCAGCCGCGTTGAATTTGCTAAGACAGCGTAGGTCGTTGGGGGTCAGTGAACAGTGGATATGGATGAACATTCACAAAAAAATAACAAAATAATAGAAAACAAAACAAAAAATCCTGACCTTCTCATGTGACCAAGAAAACAACTACAAATGAATCAATCGATCAGAAGGAAAACTTTTGAAAAAGGAAAATGAAGAATTTATGGATTTTCCACTTAAGGAATGATTTTCCGCTGTTCCTCTATTATTTGGCTTTGCAAACGCAATTCTCTCTTACCATGATAATGATTTTCTGTTACCATGAGATTACCATTTCTGTCAAGATATATTCGAAAACACATTTTGGCTGCGGTGTGTGGGTTTTCGGATCGTGGGTTTTGAACTGATACAAATGTGAAAGAGCAATTAAATCACCACAACCAGCTCCAACTGTACCAAGAAAACACTGACACACCCCAAATTAGCTGAATCCTCAAATTATTATCGAACTGATAATTGATTAAAAAAAAAGAATAATGTGTATAATATCTATATATATATATATATATATATATATATATATATATATATATATATATATATATATACATGTATTTGCAGCTCTTTGTCCGTTCACGTTGAGTTGAAACTGTCGGATCTGTGTCGCATTGGAAGGAAATTTGGGATTCTTTCATCTGCATGATGAACAAAGCTTGAAAACCAGTGGGTTTGCGCGGCGTGGGCGGGCGTCGTCGCACCAAAACTTTAATGGGCTTCGGCTTGTTGTGCAGCCGCCACGGAGTCCTGACGTTAATTGGAAGAACTGTATCATTCAGTTCGACGTGAGGAGAGCGGGACACAAAGATGCCCCTTTCAATTAAAATATCGCCGTCGTTCCGCTGTCACTGCCGAGTCAATTACAGCGTCTTGGTCCAAACTCGTTGGGGTCGCGGGAGGAAGTGGAGTTTTGAGGAATTATCCGACATCCGATCACTTTACTTTCTGTAATGGAGCCGCGCGCCGCAGGTGGGCTGGGGGGCGGGGGGTGGAGGGGGAGGGGACGTGCGCTGACCCCTTGATCCCTTTGGGAGAAGCCCCGGGACGTCCCGGTAATCTGCCCCTCGACCCGAGAGGTCATCACAGGTCCCGCTCACTCACAAGGTCGGATGTATCCACCTGTCCTCCATCTATTTAAAAAAAGAAGTGAATTCCCCCTTTTCTGTGAGGAGGTCAACGACTGGTGCCCGGCTCAAAAACCCGGGGTGAGACCGCCGGCCGCATCGCTGCTGATTGACGGGCCGCTCCACGGGACTAGAGCGTGACCAAGAAGGTTTGGTAATTGTCCGTATACGTTTCCCACTGTCCCACAGTTTTGTCACGTCGCCCTCACGTTCCTCCCTCTGTGACCCCTTCCCAAGGCGGTTTTCCTGGGCATTCTTTTCTATGCGGGGTGTGGAGCTTGCGAAGCCTTTCCAGACGTTTCTGTGATGAAGGGCTGTAGAAATAGACGATGCACCGACTTCCCCATTACATGGTTCAGTCCCACAGAGTGAAAATCCCGATTCGACTCAGCCGGCTGTTATCTACACAACGCGTCGACATCTGCCGTGACGTCCGCGCTACTGCGGACAAACAATTCACTGTTTGATCTCAATTGTTGGGAAAAATATCTGTGATCGATCGTAATTAATCTTGGGTATTAACTCCAGAAAAATTTGTCCAGAACCGCAAGGACCAAAATATGGGATTAAATAGAGACTTTGGATTGTTGTGCATACAACAAGGACTCTCAAAAAACAACATCCAATTAGTCTCACAGGGTTAGGGCAGCCAAGGAAAAAGTTGAAGGTTTTGTCAGTGCTTGTGAATAAGATGGAAAATAGAACGAAAGGGACGAATACGATTAAAAGTTTAAACAATTGTTTAATAAAATGAATTCAGCAGCTAATTTTCTATTGTTGTACAGACATGTACAGCTCTACCTTTATGTATGCTTCTGTAATGTGCAGTAAATATACACGAATCAGCCACAACATTAAAAGCACCACTAATCACCACTAATATTGTGCAGCTCCCCCTCGTGCCCCCAAACCAGCTGTGACCCGTGGAGGCTTGGACTCCACAAGACCTCTCAAGGTGTCCTGTGGTGTCTGGCACCAAGACGTGAGCAGCAGATCCTTTAAACACTTTTAAAAGCAGGTTAAAAAAAACCTTGCTGTTCACTAGTCTATGACTGACTTCTGTGTGTGTGTGTGTGTGTGTGTGTGTGTGTGTTCTCTATGTAGTGAGATTTGTGTATCTGCTCTGTATGCTGTGAGATCTGTATATTTCGCACTGACTGTTCTTATGATTGCGCAGACTTTTTCTTTCTCTGTTGTTTTTATTTCATTTCATTTTCATTATCATTCATCTATTGTTGCTGCTTCTTTTGTTGTTGCTGTTGTTTCAGGGGCATTATTTTTAAATGAACAGCTGACAACAATCTTCTTTCTTTGATCTCTTTGATTTATTATGATTGCGCGGACATTTTCTGCTGTTTTTTCTGTGTTTCTTTTGTTGTTTCTGTTGCTGCTGCTGTTGTAGTTGTTTTTATTGTTTTTGTTGTTGTTGCTGCTGGTGTTGTAGCTGCTGCTGTTTCTGTTGCTGCTGTTGTAGGTGCTTTCATTGGTGGACAGGGGTCAGCATGGACATTCTTACCGCTCCCATACACAGCAAGCTCCGATGCACTGTGTTCTGACACCTTTCCATCATAGCAGCATTCAACTTTTCAGCAATTTGTGCTACAGAAGCTCTTCTGTGGGATCGAACCAGACAGGCTTCACTCCCCACCTGCATCAATGAGCCTTGGGCATGCATGACCCTGTCGCCAGTTCACCAGTTGTCCTTCCTTGGAGCGCTTTTGGTAGGTACTTAACACTGCATACAGGGAACAGCGCACAAGACCTGTGGTTTTGGAGATGCTCTGACCCAGTCGTCCAGCATCACAATGTGGTCCTTGTCAAAGTGACTCAGATCCTTACGCTTGCCTGTTTTTCCTGCTTCCAACACATCAACTTCAAGAATTAACTGTTCGTTTGCTGCCTAATATATCCCACCCCTTGACAGGTGCCATTGGAACCAAATGATCAATGTTATTCACGTCACCTGTCAGTGGTTGCGGTGTTTGGCTTATCGTTGTAACATTTGCATAATGTATATGCTTTCTGTTTCAATTTCATATGTGGATTTTGAAGAATATACGGTTTTTAACTTTATTGCAACCGTATCGAGACTAAATCTAGTCATTTAGATATTTCATACATTATTTAGGATTTTGTAAAGCGAGTTATATTCACTTTCACTTCACACACATGCACACGCACACACACCCACACGAAAACATGCACACACGCACACATAACACACACTGATATTTGAGGTGTTTAAGCATTCCATAAATTACAGTGTTTTGAAAGCTGCTTCAGGCTTTTGCGTTTTTATGTTTCATGTTTTGATGGATAGCTTGTTAACGAACATAATTGATTGTTGTTGCCAGTGTCTGGGCTGATTTCATATCTGCAAAGCTTGGTCCGCTGCCATACATCTCATCCATTAGACACACGCACACACACACACACACACACACACACACACACACACACACGCACACACACACACACACACACACACACACACACACACACACACACATACACACACACACACAGACACACACACACACACACACACACACACAACTGCCGAGGGAATAGGGGCAGAAAATTACATTAACAATTCAATATTCATATTTCCACTGATCCTTGTTCACCTTCCACCCTTTATCTTTTCTCATTTCTCCTGCTTTGGCCACACTTCGATCCCCCCCTTGTGAAGCCGTCTTTCTTTCCCCCTGCCCGTCTCCGTCTGCCCTTCTTTCTTTCTCTCTCGCTCTCTCTCTTTCTCTCTCTATATCTCTCTCTCTCTCACTCGCTCTCTCTCTCTTTCTCCCCCTCAGTATTCGCGGTGGTGGGGTCAGGTGATGCGCCCTTACATGGCATTTCAACGTTGTGCAAAATAATTGCTAGTCGGGCTTTGGTTCAGCCCTGAATGAGTACAAAGTGAGGGGTGGTGGAGTGTGTGTCTGTGTGTGTGTGTGTGTGTGTGTGTGTGTGTGTGTGTGAGTGTGAGTGTGTGTGTGTGTGCGTGCGGGACCGGGTGTTGGGTTCAAGGTCACCGGGGAGGATAATTTCCAAACGTGGCTCCATTGTTGGCCCCTTAATGAGAGAGGGGACCTGGATTATGAAGCTTCCCACTGGATAAATGTTCTCCACCAGTCGGCCGTTCGCTGTTCATGGCCCCGGTGATTTTAACATTATTTTAAACTCCTCCTGTAACCACAGAACTCTACTTTCAGCTTTCCCTTTTTCTTTCTCTCGGGATTTTCTTCCATTGTTACCGATTAATGTAATCAGAATCACATCAATCATCAATCAGAATACGTTTGTTTTTTCACGTCAGGCACATTCACAACCGCGAGGAATTTGTCATGGTTTGGAGGATTGGTGCGTTTCTCTACAGACACTTAGTCTTTTGAACAAATACAATTTTGTTTTAATAAAAATAATTATTCTCTCATTACTATCATACTAATTCAAAATTATGAGAAAACTACTATAGTCGAAATTCTGACTTAGCATCTGTTTTTTTTTTTTACCCAGTATAAGTAATTTCTTACTTGTCATCATTTGTAGTAAAGTCTGACATTTCAGTTTGACGCCTGGATATGGACACAAGGTTCGACAAATAAAAGGGGCTTTTATGTCCTCGGTTAAATTATATAAGTGCAATACTTGCACTGGCGAGGTTAAACTGAGTGAGATAATCAGTGTAATTGGAAATATGAGAATCATTCGTAGAAAATAAAGCTCCAGTCTATCATTCCGGTCTCTGACGACGCCAATGAAAGCCACTTGTCAGAATTTTTCTAAAACACAAGCTGAGAAAGGCATGCTGTGTGGATTTTACACCGTGCAGAAGGGGCAGCACCTCTCTACAGTGTTCATAGTGTGAAACTGCATGTCCTACTTTATGTGAGCGGCACGCAGAGACGCAGAAGTATCATTGCGGATTAGATATATTGATTTGGTTTCACCTTGGCCATCAGCACTCTTTTACGTGCATATATCTCAGAATCAGGCAAAGGACGGGCACCAGGAGGGTTACTCACGTTAACGGGGCTAATTCCACACGCTAGACGAGGGGATGGAGAGGGTTAAAAGTTCCGACACCAGCCACTAGAAGGCGCCACTCCCTCGCCAGAGTTTCTTGTCACTTTCCAAATGCACCCCCCCCCACGCGGGTGGAACTGGAACGCGTCCCTCCGCACATTGCGATCCTCGTGTTGCACTCCCCCTACGGTGCAGACGCCGCCCAATTACAGCCCAAATCCAGACCCATTATGAGACGGAGGCTGGCGTCGAAGCGTTGACACGGAGAGAGCTTCCATTGTTAAGTGGAAAATTACAGATGAAAAAACCACAAATACAACACACTCGTTTTTGAACCCTCGCCCGTTCCTTGTTTCGCCGCCCCCCCTCGCCCTTTATTTTTCTTTTTGGTCAAAAAAACCCCAGCCGGAAAGCAGCCATCGCTCACCAGCTCAGCTGCCAACAATTTCCCATCTCTGCCGTTGATAACCCACTACGAGAAGCTCCAACAGCCTCCCCCATCTCTCTAATATTAAAACATCCTATATTTAGTTCCTCTGACCAGGCCCCTGCAGAGACCCCAAGGGGGGCCAGTGCTCAAAGAAAAACAAAAAGGCCACATGGAGCAATATTTTAAAATGTCGGTATGCAATTTCCAGCGTAGCCTGTTGAAATTAAGCAGCCCATATACTGTATGTATATATATATATGTGTGTATATATATATGTGTGTATATATATATATATGTGTGTGTGCATATATATATATAATATATATATGTGTGTGTGTATATATGTATATATATATATATATATATATATATATATATATATATATATATATATATATATCATTTGACTCATGGCTCGAGCTCTAAACACCAATTCCACCAATATTTGGACTCGACCAATAAGGACACGTTCAGTACGTGTACCTCATGAATATTCACGCCTTGCCCAGAAAATAAATCTACTCCCTGCTCATCGTCTGGACTTCCTCCTCTCCTTCTTCCTAGCAGCTAAATAAAGTCATTTGTTCTGGAATATGAGACTCATTAAAACACTATGGTGCTCTCCTGCCAAGATGACAAAAAATAATGTTGGGAAAGGAGTTACTGTCTTCCTTTTACCCCATTATAACCCCACCGTGGCGCCCGCTTAAATATGTCTATTATGTGGGCGTATTCTTATTCTTATTCTGTTATTCTATTTCCTCCAAAGTTAACGATTGATATTTGGATTTAGAAAAAAAAAAAAAACCTCTCCTCTGCCTTTGCACGGGGTGTGTCGGGTTGGGGACCGGTCTTTTAGTCCATATATAATACAGCTGACACTCCATCAGCGAAATCTTGATGGCCATTCCCACCGAAGCTGCAAAGAGGGCAGGTGCTCGGCCATGCCCCGCCACGCCCTCTGCACGTGCCTTCCCGCTGACCTCCGCTTGCGGCCCTAGTAACAAGGGCGTGCGCCCCGGCACATGCCCAGCGATGCTTTCCATTTATTTGGCAGCCGGTTTCGGTTTTCCCGGCGTACCGCGCCCACGTCGGCCTTGGCAGGGAGGCCCGTCGGCTCACCGCTCATGGAAACTGCACGCGCCGGGTGGAGCCGGCGCTTATGGATCATTTCACCTCCTGTTGATCGTCCCGTGCTCTCACTCTGCAGGAAAATTAGCGAAGAGTATTCACATTGGCATTTCAGAGAACCTCCTCGCTCTGATCAATTATGCCAATCAATAGCTGTCTATTTGTATTTGTCGTTGCAGAGTATGGAGGGCAGGAATAAAAATAAAAAAAGGATGGGGGGGGTTTAAAAAAGCAACAGGGACGGTGTAAAATAACGGTGCCAGCCTTCGAGAAACACAGAGGACGGAACAGGAAGCAATTAGTCTAACCTTCCTTAATTAAGGACAAACGTGATACATCATCTGCTATAATAAGAAATCGACCTTAAGACCTTGGGAGAGGGAGGGAGAGAAAGCGAGAAGGAGCGAGAGAGTCGGAGAGATCCCTTCAGGAATCACGTGTTCCTGGTGGTGCTTCACGACGGCGGACCCAAAACGACCCAAAACGTGAACATAAGGAATGATAGAAACTCCACAGGGAAGGTGTCGCGTTTTTTTTTTGTCCGTTTGTTTGTTTGTCTGGACGCTCCCCTTGACTTTCAACTCGACGCTCCAAATTACGGCGCTAATTAATGACCTGCTCACCCCCCCCTTAAATCATCCTTTAATCATGACCACCGCTCTGTCTCCGAGGGGGGTTTTCGCCTCCGCCTCTTCGTCGCGTCGCGGTGACGTGTCGCCGTGCGGTGAGGGAGGGAGGCCGGCCGGCCGGGAGTGGCCCGGCCGCGGGGAGGAGGATTTTAGATTCTGGGCTTAATGATAGTAGAAACAGAGTTGGAATTGGGGATGCGGCGATCAATCGGAACCATGATCGAAATCGTCTGATACTCTCTGCAAGATGTGGGCGCTTTGGTCGCATCCGCATCCATTTACGACGTGTATACGTGAAACTGAAATCCCTCTGAGGGGAATCATGGTTACCTCTTTAAACTCATCAAATGTAATAAGGCACTTGAGAGAACCTGGAGAACCCAAATGTGCAGTCAGAGCAATTCTGCCAATGTGATGGATTTCCTCGGGCCCCAAAATTCATTATGAGCAGGGATTCGGTATCAGCCGCAAAAAAATCCATATTGGTGAATCTTTAGTTCGGGTAGATTTGTTTTTTTTCCACAACCAATAACATAATATAGTAGTTCATTAGTCCCCTGGTGGGGGAGTCAGGCGTGACAGCAGCTCGGTGAGGTGATAAAGAGATACAGTACAGGAAGTGAGAACATAAGTAAACTAAGTTACAAAATACACAGATCAGCCACAACATTAAAACAGTGACAGGTGAAGTGAATAAAATTGATCATCTGGTTCCAATGGAACCTGTCAAGGGGTGGGATTTATTATTATTATATATATACTTTTATATATTATTATATGAGGCAGCAAGTGAAGAGTCAGTTGTTGAAGTTGATGTGTTGAAGCAGCGTAAGGATCTGAGCCACTTTGACAAGGAGCACATTGTGATGCTGGACGACTGGGTCAGAGCATCTCCACAAGCACAGCTCTTGTGGCTGTTCCCGCTCTGCAGTGGTTACTAGCTACCAAAAGTGCTCCAAGGAAGGACGACCGGTGAACCGGCGACAGGGTCATGGACGCCCAAGGCTCATTGATGCAGGTGGGGAGTGAAGTCCAGCCCGTCTGGTTGGATCCCACAGAAGAACTACTGTAGCACAAAGTGGTGAAACAGTGAATGTTGCTATGATAGAAAGGTGTAGAACACACAGTGCATGGCAGCTTGCTGCGTATGGGAGCACTCACAGTGTCCATGCTGACCCCTGTCCACCCCTGAAAGCACCTACAATGGACACGTGAGCGTCACAACTGGACCATGGAGCAATGGAAGAAGGTGGCCTGGTCTGATGAATCACCTTTTCTTCTACATCATGTGGATGGGTGGGGTTAGGGTCCGATCCGATGGAGCAGCTGTGGGATGTACTGGAACAACAAGCCTGATCCGTGGGGGCCCCACCTCACAACTTCCAGGACCTAAAGGATCTGCTGTTAACGTCTTGGTGCCAGATACCTCAGGACACCTTCAGAGGTCTGGTGGGGTCCAAGCCTCCACAGGTCACAGCTGTTTTGGGGACACGAGGGGGAGCTGCACAATATTAGTGGTTATTAGTGGTGGTTTATGGTGTATGTCAGTACTCGGTACACTGATCAATAGACCAGCTCAAGAATAATTAAGGTAGAATTTACAATGAATAAAAACGACCCCATAAACTTGAGCTTATTTTCATGAATCACCTCGTCATTAATGTTAGTTAATTTAGAACTGCCTGTCTTCAACGACCCGCGGTGCAGTTCTGAAAACCTCAGTAAAAACATCATCAGCATCCTCAGGACGGACATTTTTCCTCCGATTGGGTTTTAAAATGTGAAAAATAAAAACAAGTAGGATGCGTAACGACTGCAGCTGCGGTAAAAAAAAAAACCCAACTCTCTGTAAACCTCCACACAACACATTACAAGCCGGAGACGTAGGAGTGTGGAGACCAGTCGCATTTTGACGAGCTGATTACCGCTCAGAACAAGATGAGTATTTCTGACCGCATCCAGGGCTTTATGATGAGTTTCAGAGGATTTCATCCACTCCACTTCATACCAAACAGTGTTAAATGGAGCATTGGCTGTGAATAACCAACCCGTCCCGTCTCAGACATTCGTTACGCGTGGGCGGCCAGAGACCAGAAACACCACGGCCGTGCAAAACAATACACAGAGAAAAAAACTTTAAATTCAACGTCTGGTGCTGACCATCCGCCGTACGTGCTCGGACGCCTGCCGCGGAGCGTCTCACTGACGGAGGCACCATCACGTGAAAGGAACACCTGTTTCCCAAGGACGGAAGGCTGTCAATCCTGACCTGGGTTCCCCAAAACATCAGGCCCTGGCAGGTCCACACCCCTCAGACGTGTGTGTGTGTGTGTGTGTGTGTGTGTGTGTGTGTGTGTGAAGCAGAACACGGTGGTCCCGGGAGCAAAAAAAAAAAAAAAAAAAAGAAGGCAAATCAGCGCCCCCCCCCCCCCCCCCCCCCCAAAAAATGGCTTCCTGCTTCCATTATTCTGCTTCCTCCCACGTCCCACGGAAGCAAAAGCAGATGAGACGTCGCCTCCCAATCTCTGGATGAGACGTTTGGGGGTCGTTGTGGGTTCATGGAACGCTGGAATACACACCTCTCTCTCTCTCTCTCGCTCTCTCTCTCTCTCTCTCTCTCTCTTTTGTCGTTCACACTCGCTCTCTACCTTCCCCGTCCATTTACTTCTCTGGTTGAAAAAACGCCGTTCCGGCAAGTGACGGGCTCGACTTTTGTAAGTTCGAATGTAAAGGACCGATTCCGGGTCGTTTTGTTTTTTGTTTTTTTTTTTGTTTTTTTTTTCCCGCTTCTCCAACACCGACAAATTGACACTTACATCCAGATGGCACCTTAACCGCTCTCCGGCTCTTTTCTACTTTTCGTGTTCCGTATGTCGCGGATTCAACTTCTCCCTTCGAGCCTCGGTAATTGGCTGCTCGGGGGATGCAAAGCCCGAAATTGGTGTTTTTATTTTTTTGGGCATTAGCTGTATACACAAGCACAGCTGCAGTGAATGTATCTCTCCAAACTTGAACAAGAAGACCCTGTAAGTGCGACGGGGGGGGGGGGGGGGGGGGGGGGGGGGGGGGCGGAGTGCCGCGCTGAGCCTTGCAATTTGAATGTAAATGAACGTTGATGAAGACTGTCAATGTGCCCTCCTCCCTCCTTTAAAGTGCTGAACATGTCAGAAAGTTTGCTCCCCAAGTTTCGGAGGGAGCAGCCGTCGGTGAGTCAGCTGCGGTGTGAAGGGAAATACCAAGCGGAAGGTGAGCAGGAGCATTGCCACAACGATCGGTGGCGGTTTGACCGAAGAGACGTGCCCCCCCCCCCCCCGGAAAAGTCTCCTTCAGTTTTCCCTCCGCGTCATTTTTAACTCCCAGCTTGTCAGGTTTCGGAAATGTCTTTCTTTGGTGTGAGGTCATCCCGGAGAGACTTCCACGGACGGACAGATGGCCCTGCCCATCGTACACCGGACATTGGACGCCAATATCCCTATACCGTGTAGCAGGAGTTTGTAGCGGTGGAGCGGTGTGCAGCTACGCAGCGCTCCGTCAGCCTGTGCTCCGTCAGCCTGTGCTCCGTCAGCCTGTGCTCCGTCAGCCTGTGCTCCGGAACTTTTCTTCCAGAGGGACAGGCAGGTTGACGTGTGCCGTAGCTGGTGTGAGGCATCGCATTCAAAATAATTGGAGTGGTGGTATTGACATGCGCGCGTGCGTGCGTGCGCGTGCGTGCGCGCCGGCCTCAGTTGCGACTCTCAGATGCAAGAGGAAGCATTAACATTTGTCTGTGGTGAGCGGTGGTGAAGGACCGCGCCCGGACCCTCCCTCGTGGATGGATCGGAGCCGATGTCCAATTAACGTCACGAAACACCCGAGAGCACTACACTGCGTTATAAATGACACCCGAGCGCGGAATGTCTTCGCCGAGCCCCGAAAATGAAGTTGAATGTCTGAGAACGTGTTGCTCTTCCATTCCATTTTCTGTGCGGGAGCATTTCAATAATTCCATCCCACGGCATTTAGAAGGCGCTATTCCTATATTTGTCAAACCTTGTGCAGTGTATGGTTGCGTCAGTATGTGATGTGTCCTCTTCTGGGTCTTGCAAATGTTTTTGTACTTTGGAAGCAAATAAGCGCCGATGTTTTGAATATTTCAAGCCACTGATTTATTTATTTTTATCAATATTTGAATTAATAACAATGAAATATTTCACCTTTAAAACAAGATATCGGAATTGCATCCTTTGGAATCCACCTCTTTCCGATTAAAATATAAACGTTTCAAAATGGTTATTTTGCCAATGTTTACAATTTCAGATCCAAAGATTGAAGTTGCAGATGTTCGAAAAACTATATTCATTTGGTGCGGATCATAATGCACATAATGTAAACCTGAGCTCATTCACCTCGTCAACAAGGCTGGAACTCTACCAGGAGCTTGGCACAGGAAAGTCTTCCTCCCCGATGGATTTATGGGGACTTATGTATTTATTACTATTATCATCATCATTATTATTATTATTATTATTATTATTATTATTATTATTATTATTATTATTATTAGGGGTCCAATCCCCAGGGCTGGAACATAATGTTTTTGTTTGGATTTTTATTATTATTTTGCTCCTTGGCATTATTCGGGCTAAAAGTGTCTTGTGCACGGCAACTGCGGAACCCACGGACATGATTGAGATCACGTTGGAACCGCGGCATTTCAGTCATCTTGTGGTTCAAGTTTGATCCAAGTCGATCTACATTTGGAGCAGGAAATTGTGAAAAACCGTTGCATATTGTTGTTGTTGCTGCTGCCTTTGCTGTTGTTGCTACTGCGGTTGTAGTTGCTTTTGTTGCTGCTTTTGTTGTTGTTTTTATTTTGTTGCTGCTGCTTTTGTTGTTGCTGTTGTTTCAGGAGCATTTTTTTTAAATGACCAGCTGACAACTATGTTATTTCTTTTGATTGTAATTGAAATGCGCTTTATAAATAAAGTGTGACCTGACTCGACTTCTTTTATTCTGCCCAAATTGAATTGACCTTGGGGGATTTGTAAAGTTTTATTGAATTGAATTGTATTGAATTGAACGGAATTGAACTGAATTTAATTTTATTTAATTTAATTACATTTTGTTTGATAAAACAATTATTTAATTCAGGTTGCTTGAATTTAATTGGTCAAATTTGGACCGAAAAAATTCCCTATA
>NC_137196.1:27516811-27526144 GCF_960531495.2 Zeus faber | reverse complement strand
CCCCTGCTGAGCCACCCTCTGTTCTTTTCTACTGACCAAAGACCCCCACTGCACACACTGACACATTGCACAACGCACACACACACACACACACACACACGCGCACATGCACGCACGCGCACACACACCCACAGACATACGAGACAAATTTCGACATAAGACGCCAGAAACACCAAATGAGCACACACACTTACACACACACTGACAAACAAGAATCATATATAAGCACACACACACAAAACATGAACAAGTGCTTACCCTCATTATCCACGCAGCCACAAACAATCAAAAACTCACATAAACACACACACACACACACACACACACACACACACACACACACACACACACCAGTGAATGCATACGCAAACACATACACACTCACAGGCAAAAACACAAAGGAACATCCATTCTCTCTCACACACACACACACACACACACACACACACACACACACACACACGCGCTGTAATCTCCACTTGATGTTAACTTGACCCAGCTTTGTCTGCGTGAATCTTACCTGCGGTCAAACTCAGACGAAGGTACGAAGCAACAGGAAGAAGATACAGAGAGAAAACTGTGTGTGTGTCTGTGTGTAGTGTGTGTGTGTGTGCGTGTCTCTGTGTAGTGTGTGTGTGTGTGTGTGCGTGCGGGGGGGCTGATACACAGATGCACCTGACAGAGAGGTTTTTGTGTGTAACGTATACGGGCGCCGAGCGAATTGAAGAGAAAAATAAAAATGAAACTCTTTCCTCCAGCTGGAGACGGAGGGAGGAGGCGAAGGAAGGAAGGAAGGATGGAGGGAAGGAGGGGAGGAGTGAAGGAAGGGGCGATACGAGATACGGAAAAGAGGGAGGGAACACGGAGCGGCTGGCGCTCCCGCTCTCCCCGGATCGACGATGACATCTGTCAGGTTGACTCAGAGGTCTCAGCGCGCTCTGAAAACGGCGCCGGTGGGAGGACGAGCGCCCCCACACACACGCACACGCACACGCACACGCACACACACACACACGCACACACACACGCACACACACACGCGCACGCACACTTACTTAATCAAGCTTCTGAATCTGTATGCGTGGCCACAAGGACTCGAAGCTTCAGGAAAACGCTTCATGAATAATTTCTGTTTTTCCGTCCTTTTTTCTCCATCAGTTCATCAGTGTTTGTGCTTCAGAAGATGATTTCAAATGAGAATGTCACTTTATTCTTCCTTGACGAGTGGTTGATTTAGTCTGTAATTTGGTGGGGGGGTGGGTGGGGGGGGGGGGGCTGCACTTGGTAAAAGCAGAGAACAAAACGGTAAAACACGGTATCTGAGGAGAGATATGATAAGATAAGCGACACGTGTGTCGTTCATTCTTCCCCGCGTGTTGCTCCCACGCTCATTTGGTTCTAAAAAGCCGATGAGGCAGAAAAGGAGCTGGAGGCCCCTGTTAGCGCTCCGAGAGCCTGGAGCAAAGTGCAGTTTATGGGGTGGGGTGTGTATGGAGGGAGAACACACACACACACACACATAACAAACACACACTGCGTCAACCCTCTGCTCTCTCTGCTTGGAATGTAACTCACTGCGACTTGAGGGAAAAAAAAAAAAAATGCAAAAGACACACAAATGAACAGCGCCGTCTGAGCTGGAGTCAGATGCGGAAAGCATCGGTTTCCATGGGGACGCCGGGTAATCCTCTGCGGGAGCGGCTCCGTGTCTGTCGTCTACCGCTCACACTCGACCAGAATATCTATGAAGCCACCGACTGAGGTGGAAAACTCTGGGTTCGGGAAAAAGTCAAAACACCAGTTTCCGTGTTTTCCCTCCCTCCGTGCACTGATCAGCTGGTTCCCCCTTCGTCACTTGGACCTCTGGGTTGACGCTGATTAGCAAATCCACACAGTTGACTCGTAATACCGGAGGGGAATATTTACTTTCTGGACCCCATTTTCCACCTCTAGCAACTGCTTCTCAGCCAAAACTCCCAAAGCTGGTTCTATCGATCCGGTCGTCTCATCCCCCAATTTCGCTAATCGATGGTTAGTTAAATACTTGTTGAGGGAATTACCTGAAATTTGCATTTATTCATGGTTCTGGTCCGGAATATTCCCGAAAGCGTCGCCCTCTCGCTCCCCGCCAGAGGTCCCGAAGGTCCGACGTCGGTTCAAACGCCTCCATGCAACACATTCGGTTTCTAAAGAGGACAATTTCTTGCATGACTGGGTTTCACAGAGAGGCGCGCTGGCCTTCATTCCAGGCCCAATTACTGAGGTGGTCCTCGGCCAGAGCCCTTGTACCTGGCGCTTGTCCCTCTTGTCCCGGCTTTAGAGACGAGTGCAGCGACATCCATTTGGAATATTTGGACACGCATTGGCGTTATCGTGATAACACAAAAGCAGGGCGACACGGGCTCCCTGGCCATTGATTTTTCTTTTTCTTTCTGGGTAATTTGAGCAGGGGCCCTTTCCTAACGAAAAAGGTTCACTCCTGCAACGTGCCCGTAACGAGGGGAAACCGAGCGGGGTCTCAGTTTAGCAACTAAAGCAGCTCCTCAAGAGGCACACCTTCAGAGATGGACGCCGCCCGAGCCCCGGCAACTACAGCCAGATGTGTTCAGCACAGGGTACCGTGTTGTGTTGTTGTAAAAAACACGGCTGAGAATTCGGTGAAAAGCATTTGCCCGTCCTGAAAGGGATAAAAATGTACTTTATTTATTCCTTTCGGCACAGCAACGGTCAGATTTCCAAGCAAACGTTTTCGGGAACTGAGCACTCTGGGATCGAGACAGGCGCTGACAAAAGACTTAACTCACTCAACTGATGGCAGGCGGTGACGCACGAAGCTACCCGAACAGAGGAAAATGAGAGCGGCCCGTATAACTTCAGAGCAGCAAATGTGTGCAAACGAGCGGCTCCCTCGGTTCCGCAAACCCGCAGAAGCGACCCCGCCGGCCGCCCCGCCCTTTTTCCGACTTCGATGCCGCTCCTCCGCCGCCGCCCCTCCTTCCGTTTGATGGCGCGGTGACTGTTCTGCGCCGGGCCTCGGGGGCGGCGGCCGACCGACTCCCGCCCCAGTTGACACTCTGGGGAGGTTGTCAGATCTTTCATTACTTCTTCGCAAGGCCGGGGCGCGAGCGGGTTCCTCACCTCGGATCCGCCCCCTGGAATAATAACTCCGGTCACGCCTCGGCCGGACCCCGATTCCCTTTCCTCCTTACAATCAATTCCGTTTTTAACCGACGCGGCGCCCGTGCGCTGGGGGAGGGTGCATGTGTGCACGCTGCGCGACGTTGAACTCTTCCATCTGTCGCTTCTCGAGCGGAAACCCACGCGGACAGTGGGAAAAAAAAAACAAAAAAACGTGGCCACCCAGTTTAAAACATGCATTTCTTTGTAAATACTAAATGTGGTTCCCTGACCTCTCTGGAGTCAGCGGTGGCTCTCGCGGTCTCGTTGATCTCGTTGATCTCGTTGATCTCGTTGTCGCCGCAGGGACTGGAGCTACGGAAGCCCTGAGGGGGGAAGGGAAAGGACCTAGGCAAGTTGTTTGACGGGTTTCCTGTTCAACCTGCCGTCGGGGAAGAAGAATGACGCTAATCATCCTAAGAACTGGAAACATTCTTTGGCCAAACACCCTGAGCTTAAGCTTATTTTCACGATCTTCCTGATCGAGATAACTTTCATGGTGAAACTTACAACCATTTTACAACGTACAAAGTACATAAAACCAGATGGTGTTTCTAGTACAGTGTTCTGGTTGGGGGAACACTTTTTTCTTAACGAATTGTGAAGTCATTACCGATAATGAGATGAACTTAGACTTTCCAGGCACAAAAGCCATTTTTCTTTCACCGTACCCCTCAGGACATCAACCAGTTTTTCGTCTTTTTTTTTTACATTATGTGTTATGTATATCTTTTTACGTGAGTAAACTCTTCCTTGTCCGCTCTTTTTTACTGCAAATTATATATCATACAAAATGGCTCCCTCAACTTTCAGAAACGGCTCTTGAGAACGGGTTCAACCGATGTCAAATCCCAGCTGCTGCAACGGCGGCGGCTGCTGCTCCTCCTCAGGAGCCGACGCCCCGGGAAGGAAGTGCGGGACGCCTCGCTTCCTGGCAACACGCCAGCCTCCTTTTTCGACTTTTAACACAGAGAGTCGTCTCGGGTTGTCGCTGCCGACGTGCGCGCCCGTGAGCGTGGGCGTGCGGCCGCGTCCAGGGGAGCGCAGAGTGAGGGGGGAGGCTCACGCTGCGAGGCTGCAGCCACCCGCAGGAAGCGAGAGCGGCGTCGGGAGGGAGGAGAGGAAGGCAGACGGGGGGAAGGCGGAGCGCGGAGCGGTGTTTCTGCCGCCCGTCCACCTCGGTATCCCTTCAGGGTTTTTTGGCTTTCGGGGAGGCCAAAGTGCGGCGGTTCTCCCGCATGCCTGACCTGCTGCAGCTCTGAGCGAGCGTCGTGTTTGTTGTTCCACTGGAAATGAGGCGTGAATGCGTGCGCTGTGTATATTGTGGCTGTTAATATTTGCGGCCTTGTCGTGCTGATGCGAAGGAGAGTCGTGCGTGAAAAGATCGCGCCGAATCAACATCGAAAGCTAATTCCTGTTTGGCTCTAATCCTAAATAACACATAAGATGAGGCTTTTTCACGTACAAACGACATCACTACAGGCCTCGTCAAGCAATTTCCCATTTCAATTCATTTGTGCCGAAGCCACACTCTTGATATCTGCCGATGACCAAAATGAACGTCGCCTCACGAAGGTTACAGTTATACTTAATATAATCGCTTTAATTCCCCCGGGGGGGCTTCCGCACCGCAAGACCTGCTGCCATTTTCGCATCACGCTGTGCAAACGCGGAATGTTGACATTTCCCAGTTTAAATTATGGATGGGGCGCGACTCTCGCTGCCGAGATGTTTAAAGAGTAAATGAATTATTAACTCATTAATTTTGATTCCTGTGTTTGTCGTGATGAGCTCTCCAGGGAGAGCCGGGAACCAAATTGTGGTCACCGGATTGTCACAATTATACCCGGAGGTTTGACTCGGCCAGAGATGCTTCTGGGTCGTATTGGGGTATTTTGAACATCTGTTTAAATCAGCACAAAGCGTGCAGGGAAGATGATGGCACAGTACCTGTAAGGACCTTGAGTGACTTTTGAGTGCTCATTACCTCCAAAAAGAAAATGTAAAAAAAAAAAAAAAGAAAAAGTAAGAAAAAAAAAAGAGGGGGCGGTCCAATCCAACTCCCACGCCCATTTTCAAGCTTTTTAAGAATAGAGATCCTCTAACGTCTCGATGTTTCTCTAAATTGTGAGGATGTTCTCACAATGTTTCGGCATTGTGCTGCGAGGCTCAAACCCGGGGGGTTGGAATGACCCTTTAATCACAAAGACCTGTAACTCGCTGGAGGCTTAAAGTGCTTTGTTCTGTCATGAAACACGTAGTATATTGACATTTGGTCCTCTGCGAAGGGTGGGGCTGGGGGTGGTGCGGGGGTCTGCTGCGGCGCTCCTAGTCAAATTCAACGTACACCCGGCATTGATTTTGGTGTTGGCCTTGACTAACACTCTGCTCCACATGGCCCGGAATGCAGATGAGATGGTCTTGATTACAGCCCCTGATTGCACACGTATCGGTTGCCAATAGTACCTCAAGGTTAATGTCGCCGGGGTAATTGCATGACACGTAAACAGTCCTGCGCGTTAGAAAATAATGTTTAATGCAATAATGTTGTCATTTGACGCGTCATTTAAAGTTGTTGCAGATGCCGCGTTCAGCGACCGAATGTTACGATTTCAACCGAATGTGAGTGGATGGAGCCTTTGTTTCGTGTTAAAGTGAAAATCCCTATTTTATTTTATTTTTTTTAAATCCCACATTTGATACCTAATTTACTATGCACTTTATCAGAAACAGCCGTTGAATGCACATCAGTATGCTGGTGTTCCTCTACATGCCCTTGATCACTGTTGGTGGCGGGGTCCGCCACACTCACAAAAAAGTGAAGGGCAGCCCGGTTGTATTTGATAAGCGTCCCAGCCGGTTGTGGTCGGTAAACTGTGGATATGGATGATCATTCACAAAATGGAACAAAACATACAGTATGTTGGAATGCGGATGTTGGAAAAATCAAACACGGGCGTTTTGGATGGAATTCTGGGAAATTCTAAGTGATCCACCCAACACACACTATTTTATGGATTACCACTTTAAAACAAGGAATAAAGGAAAGTCACTCACAGTTCACAGGATTTCAACGTAACGTATCCGTCTCCTGTTTAACCATCACTGAGGGCTGAACATCCCAGACGCACACGGTGAACCAGGCTCCTCAGACTCCGGCAGAACATTCTGGGGCCGGTTCCAGGCCGCGGCAGCCGGCCACAGCGTGCAACGGGAGCCAGCCCCTGGCCGCTCTGGGTGGCTGGAGGGGGAAAAAACAAAACATCTCCAACAATTTCACATTCAGACGTGTCAATTTTCCATCTCCGCTGGCGCGTCTTGAGTAGAAAATAAACAAATAATGCATTCCTCATTTCTGAGGTGTAATTAACCAGCTGGAAAGCGATAGCGAAGGAGGCAGCTCGGGTGGAAGAAGCAGATGAATTATTGATGGTGAAAACAACATCCCCCACAAGCTTAATCACTGGAACTTTTCTGTTGTTTGTCTTTTCTGCCGTTACGTCTGCTGCTGCATCCCTAAAATGCTGGGGGGGTATTAACCAGGCAGGCAATGCATGCAGGCAAACATGCTCCATCAAGCATTTTGACACACACACACGTAAAGAAAATTAAGGCATTCACACAATACACATAATTCACTCTACTTATTATTTACTGTAACCCAGAAAACACACACACACGCACACACGCGCACACACACACACACACACACACACACACACACACACACACACACACACACACACACACACACACACACACACACACACACACACACACACACACACACACATCCAACCCTGCAAGCAAACACACAAGCAGCAGTTGACTCTCCAAAACATCTCGTCTCATTAACAGTCACAGTTCGATGCTTTATCGCATTAGCAATTTATTTACTCGCAGAACTATTTTGGAAAGATTATAGAGAAAAAACAAAAAAACCTCCATTTTGAAACAAATCTGCTAACGTGCTTAGCACGCGCTCATTTTTTTCGTCCTTTTCAGTGACGTGGGTTTTTCCGTCTCCCCGGCGCAGTGTGGAGATGTACACACAGTGTATTGTGCTTTTCTGTTTGCTGCGTACATTTCAAAAACTCCTGAGATCATATTCTGTCACTGTGACAATAAAGCATCGCCTCAGGTAATGCACTTTAAAGCTCGCAAATGAGCCCCCCCAACAGTTATGCAGTTATGAATAAACCCTCTGGAGAAACTACACAGCTAATGTGACAATGTGAAATTAGTCCAACAAAAGTTTGTTTGCACATCAACACACGCAATGATGGAACTTTTAGAAATTTTTAAGGTGTTACATTAAACTACAATACATAATGTTACTTTAAATACGTTACATAAGATAATTGACAATTAAAATATATAACATTAAATGCACTACATTACAATACAATACATTAAATTCTACATTAAATTATACTTTAAATTGCATTACGTTAAATTACATTACAATACACTACATTACTTTAAATTACATTATATAAAATTATATTTCAATACATTGCATTACATTACTTTGCATTACAATACATTAAGTAACATTGCATTAAAATACATTACATTGCATTAGCTCGAATAACATTACGTTACAATACATGACATGAAATGACATTATACTTTACAATATGTAGGACACACTTCCAAAACGACTTAAAATAAATACATTCATTATTTGTAATCAAATCAAATATATGTGAATCCTCGTCAGCAAAACTCTACTGAAGCAATGAGGTAATACAGGGGTTGTAAACAACAAACAATAAACCCTTATAAAACATTGTTTTTTGGGCGTCGGCCTCTCGTATCGATCGCATGTTTCTGAACCGATCGCTGTGAGCTCTGCTCTCACTGCCAACCGTGACTCCGTAGAATATGATTAAAAGATTAAAATCGGTCACAGCGGATTTATTAAGTTAATGAGGAAGAACAGACAAAATATGAGAGCGATGACATTATTACACCATCTGCAATAAATACATCAGATGGATCAGCAGAAAGCTGATCATCAGAATGTTGGTCAGAAAAAGTCTCAGACTGATAAGTGATGGGATGGAATGCACCCGCACATTCACACTGGACGCCGTGTGTCTCATTGAATATGAATTAAATGCAAACTTTGGAATAATTTGCCAGGAAACTGTAACATGCAAGGAGATGGAACTGCAAGTTACTGTCTTTCAAACAGGCAACTTGCTGTCAACCACCTTGACAATAAGATGCTTGATCTCTCTATAGTCTGTATATACAGTATACTGTGTATATATACAGTGTAAATATACTGTATATATACAGTATGCCTATACAGTATATATGCAGTACATACACTATATATGCAGTATATGTACTGTATATATAGTGCATACAGTACATATACTGTATATATACACAGTGTATATATACAGTATATATGTAGTGCATACACTACATATGCAGTATATGTACTGTATGTACTGTATGCACTGTATATATACAGTATATGTACTGCATGTGCTGTGTATATACAGTATATATAGTATATGTACTGTATGTACAGTATATATACTGTACAGTATATTGTATACCCTTCGGATATGCACTATTTAGACAGAAACAGATTTTATGGACAGCAGAGGTCGAGCAGCAATCCAATTTTTTTATTATGAATTTGAAGGACAAAATGCTCCTCCGTGACACCATACCACTCCTCAGCGAGCGACAGGGAGCACTTTTTACTTATTTATTTTTTACGTATTCATGTTTTGCGACACAGTGTTGAAGTGTCACGCGTGGGGCCGCCGCCCGTGATTCACGCTTCTGAGCGGCGTGCTTGAGGCAGGCCCCGCTCCGCCCGCCATTCAGCGCCGTCTTTCACTGAAGGGCCAGAGTGAAAACTTTGCGGCAATTATTTGGCGGCGTGGAAGGGGCGCTTCATGTGCCCCCCACCGCCCCTCCCCCCCCCGCCTCCCCACGTCCCCCAACCTCCCCCCACCTCCCCCACCTCCCCACACGTTGTGGATGAAGTTAATTGTGCTGCTGCTCACTGCTGCTCAGCGGCGGCTCGACTGTCCGGATCAGATGAAGATGGGCGGGGGGCTGTGTGTGTGTGTGTCTTTATGTGTGTGTGTGTGTGTGTGTGTGTCTTTATGTGTGTGTGTGTGTGTG
>NC_137196.1:27494311-27514311 GCF_960531495.2 Zeus faber | reverse complement strand
ATTCGTGACTCGCTTCTGCAAGGAAAATCTGCAAGGATTCATGAACGTAATGCATGTAACTTCCTTGGTCCATTACCAAAGCCGTAGGTGTGTGCAGACCAGCTCAGTAATGGCTTCACGGTCATCTCCCCCAGTGCGGGACCACGGACCCCGTCAGGTTTTACACCACCATCGCTGCCTGCGTGACGCAGCACAGATTGCTGGGTGTTTTTTTTATTTTTTTTAGGACACTGATGAAAATAAAGACATGATCTAAAATAAAAACCCAGTGTTTTTTGTGTTTTTTGGAGAGGGGCGGGGTTTGGAGAAGTACCACAAGAGACGCGGAGGCGGGGAGGAGGCGTGACTTGTGCATCAAAAATAATATGCATTGAAGTGCTTTCAATGCATATTATTGTATTATTTGAAATGCTATAGTTATGTTTACAAGGAATGAATGAATGTTATTTCCTCCTCCTGCTGAATGACTACCAGCACGTACCTATTGTCATGAAGGGCTTTGAGTGACTTGTCAAAGCCTTAGGTAGAACCAGCCTTTTTTAATCCTGCTATCACCCTCCACATCATGTGTCCCCACCTGGAACAGATTAACATCAGATCATACTGTACGTGAGAATGTTGCTCATTGACTTCAGTTCAGCATTCAGCACCATGCTGCCCCATGTACTGATCACAAAGCTCAGGGACCAAGCTCTCAACTCCCCGCTGTGAAGCTGGATCCCGGACCTTTTGTCAGGAACATCACAGATGGTGCGGATCGGCCTCCACCGACTCCCTCACACCGACTCTCAGCCCTGGCGTCCCCCAAGGCGGCGTACTCGGCCACCTCCCGTTCTCCCAGCTCATGCAGCACCTCATGGTCACAGGCAGCTGCAACACCGCGGTCAAATTTGCTGACGACGCCACCGCCATAGGCCCTATCCCCGACAATGCCGAGTCAGCCTACAGAGACGAGGTGAAAGGCCTGACAGCATGGTGTCAGGAAAACAACCCCCACCCCGATGTCAGCAAGAATAAAGAGCTGAAAGTGGAGTGGAGGAAGCAGCATGGGGGAGAACATGCTCCGATCCACATTGACCCGGCTGCAATGGAAAGAGTCAGCGCCTTCTAATTCTTCTTCTTTAGTCGGCGACGGCTTGACCTGGATACACCACCGGTCTTGTCGTCCTCCGCCGGCTGAGGAAGTTCTTCAGCTTCCAGCCTTGCGGGGCCTCCACATACAGAGGTGTTGGAGGTGGAATCAAGAATATACCTCGAAATCACAACCCGGGCCTGCTGCCACGCCCATCCAGATCCTTTAAACAGGCCTGGACCCTGGGAGGTTCCTGGACAGTTTCTACCCCCGAGAGATCTGACCCTTGAACTCACCCATTCACCCTTTATTATGTCAAACCGCAGTTGCATGAATAGAATTAGCAGCTCACGTGACATTAGCTTTGCATCATCCATGTTAAAATGGGTTGACTCTGATACTTCTGTTTTATTGAGTCATTCATTGATTCATTCATTTAGTCATAGGAAATGTAACGGCTGTCACGTGATTTTCTTCCTCTATTCTGGGCATGTGGACATTTGGCTAATCGGATAAAGGGTCAGCATGCTGGAGACGTCGATTTAATCAGTCGATGGTTCAATCCCCTGGCCCTCCCGCTAAAAGCGAGACACTGAACCCCTAACCTCGTCTGGCTGCCTCCACCATCTGTGTATGAATGTAGGTGTGAATGTGAGGCGTAATTTTACAGCACCTCTGTGTCCCTGGACTAGAAAGGGCTTTATATACGAGTCAGTCGATTTACCATCTACATCTTTTGTTGTGGTCTGATTCACTGGGCCCTGTACTTATGAAGGAATGCACTTATTTTTGTTGAGCTGATATTGTTTTGTTTAGCCTTTTACAGAGCTCAGCATCCATTATTCAGCCTGGCTGTGTCCCAGCGCGCTCCAGTCTTCCGAGGGGGTTTGATGTGGAAATCCTATTGAAACCCCCCCTCCCTCCCCTCCCTCCCCTCTAGACTCCCTTTCTGTCTCTGGACCGGTTTACTTTCCTCTGACCTTTGTCACTCGGCCTCCCCGGGTCCCGGCGCCCAATCTGTCGAACTGTTTGTGAAAGCCCCTGCAAATGAGCAAATACCAATTGTCAGCAAATATCAATTTAATCCTCCCTTTTCGTCTCTGAGGAAATTCATACAGGAATGAACCGGCTCTGTTTTATGGGTGTGCAAGCACGGCTCTGCTCCCAGGGAGACCTGCCGGGGAAAATGCGTTTTCGCTTTGAATTGAGATGTCACGTTCGGAGGCAAAACAAACAAACAGGGTTTCAATCTCATTAAATCGATCGAGGAATATACAGTCGCTGCAGAAGGATCTGGCTAATAAATGAATATTATAATTGAATCATAAATTGGGATCGATAAAATGCACAGAGTAAATGAAAAATCAAAACAAAACAATGGCTTTATTGCAATACAGTGTGTTTAGCGTATAGTGTTTTGGTGCAGCTCGTATCTCAGGAGGCGTCTCTCATTTTAGAAGCCAAACAGAGCGGAAACGTGTAAAATCTCTCAACACGCCTCCAGAAAAACTACTTAACTTAACAATTGAAAGTCGCACAAATTGTATTTGGTCAATTGAAAATACCCGATGCAGGTGTAAAGGACTCATCTCTGGGTTTGTAGATCCGTGTGGGTTTTGTTTCCCCTCCTTTAATTCAATCTCTCGCTCTCCCCGCCCGCCTCCACAGTTCGCCGTGCATAATATGACGCAGCTGCTGCCAATTTCTGCACCACCTTGTAAAAACTGACAGCGTTTCACCACTTTGCGTTTGTCAGTGCATCCTGGCTCGCAAAACGTTTTTTTTTTAATTATTATTTATTATTATAATTTTTTTGCTTTGGTTCTCCTGCCAGTGGCCAGGACTCACGCGTGGCCATGCAGCCACCAGTCGTACAGACACGCCTTCGTCTATCGTGAAGCGTTGTGGCTGCCCATCGAGCCCCCAGCGGTGGTCAAACAGATCAGGCGCCGTGGTCTCGAGTGGAGCGTGACTGGTCAGAGGAGTCGGCGGCTGGAGCAACACCAGTGCGAACGGCATCGTTGAAACGGGGTTTAGCTGCGGGGCGTTCTGTTCTAAATGTGAGGGAGGGAAAGAAGAAGAAGAAGAAGAAGAAGAAGAAGAAGAAGAAGAAGAAACAGTCTTTATTTGTCACGCAACCCACCACACTACAACACATGCTTGTAGGAGCAGTGGGCAGCATACGTGGACGTGCCCGGGGACCAGGTGATAAGTGTCCATCGCTGGTCAGACCATGATGGGTGCATGTTTTTGAGGGGGGTCCTTACTGACGTGAGGTGGAGGAAACCCCATGTGAGCACGGGGAGAACATGCAAACTCCACACAGAAAGGCTCCTATTTGGGAGAAAATGGATTGAGAAAAATAATGGATGACGGAAGGAGAAGGTTGTTACGGAATGATGTAAAGATCTGAATATTTAAAGGTTTTTCATAATGCCACAGTCTCTGACCCTTTAAAGGTATAATTTACGATATTTAATTGCACATTTCATTGCTTTTTAAGCAAATCTCTAATCGGTACCATTACTGTTTCTCACATTCTATTGTACTCATCTCATATATAATTGATGATGTCATGATCACTTTTGCCAAATCTGTGAAATCTGTCAGACCTGTGAAAAGTTAGAAATGAGTGTGCGGTGGTTATGGGATGCAGGTACAGACTGTGAGGTACATATTGTAGTGTTTTGAGTATTCTAGATTTATTCAGAAACTGCCTTATAGTAATTTAATTTCCATATCCATATCTCCTGATGACCTACAGCCCATACACTCCCTCACTCAGTATAATAAGGATATTAATGCATGAATGTCACAGAACCTTTTACAACTGAACAAAGATACAACAGAAATACTCTTCTTTGGTGCAATGCTCAGAGACAGAAAATTGCAGCTCAACTCACTTCTCTGTCTCTGGAGAACAAGAATGACGCCCGAAATCTGGGTTCAATCATCGATCTAAATTTTTAGAGCCATATAAATCACATCACAAAATCAGCCTTCTACCATTGAAAGCCTTCTTCCTGTCAAAAGCAGACTCTGAAAAATTAATCCATGCATTCATAACGAGTAGGTTGGACAACCGTAATGGCCTATTCACCGGCCTCCCCAAATCAGCTGTGCAGCGGCTACAGTTAATCCAACACGCGTTCTCTATGGGACTAAAAGGGTTAAACACATCACACCTGTTCTTAGACGTCTACATCAGCTCCCTGTTAAAACTAAAATTGATTTACAGATTTTGCTACTTGTAGATAAAGCTCTAAATGGCCTTGCATCTCAGTATATAGAGAAGAAATGCTAATTATACACGAACCAGCAAGAACTCTCAGGTCCACAGGCAGTGGTCTTCTTAACTTTCCCTCGTACCAACTCTAAAGCAGTGGAGGCTGCCTTCTGTATCCACGCAACAAGTAAAGGGAACACCCTACCGAGGGACCCGAGAGAGGCCCCCACACTGAACACTTCTAAAAGCAGCTTAAAAACCTTGCTGTTCACTACATTCTGTGACTGACGTGTGTGTGTGTGTGTGTGTCTGTGTGAGTGTGTGTGTGTGTGTGTGTGTGTGTGTGTGTGTGTGTGTGTGTGTGTGTGTGTGTGTGTGTGTGTGTGCGCGTGTGTGTGCGCGTGTGTGTGTGTGTGTTCATTCTGCACTGACTGTTCTTACACAGACATTTTATATTTTCTCTGATTGTATTTTCTCTGTAAAGCGCATTGTGCTGCCCTGGTATGAAATGCGCTTTATAAATAAAATAAATGTTTGACTTGACTAATTTACCAGTACCCATCCTGGCAACCCTTCCTCCAGGGGGGCGGCCAGGAGCAGTGGACAGCATTTGACGACGCGCCCGGGGACCTGATTCCATATGTCCGTTGCTGGTCAGACGATGAGTGCATGTTTTTGGTGGGGGTCCTTACCGATATTACAAGGAGGAAACCCAATGTGAGCACGGGGAGAACATGCGAACTCCACACAGAAAGGCCCCTAATTGGGAGATAAGCCGCCGGAGCACAGTGCAAACAGCGCCCCAGGCCGGAATCGAACCCAGGACCTTCTTGCTGTGGATTTGGATTTGGATGGCTAAAAATAGAGGATTCCGTCAGGCTGCTTTTTTAAGGAATTGAATGACGTTTAATCGGTTTTATTTGGGCTCTTGAAGCTCCGAATGTGTACAAAGTAGAGCTGAACCCGACTTCCTTGAAAATGGCCGCCCCGCTACGCTCTCAATCCTGCTCCATCCATACCCACAACGCACGGCTGCATCCAGACGTTTCAAAGGTTTTGAAAGAAAGTGAAATGTGGAACAGTAGAGCGTCGCTGCCTTGTCAGTTTTTTGTTTTAGTTAATTGCACAGGGCTCGAGTCGGCTTCCCTGTGAAGTCAATTCAAACTCCCTTCTTACCGTCTTCAATGGAAACACTACCTTAAGAAGAAGAATCTTTAATTATCACACGACACACAACACAACACATGCACACACACACACACACGCACGCACACACACACATACTTTGGGTGGTGGCCGGTGAAATGAGGCCTCGGCATTTAACCCATCCTTGTCCTTCCTCCGGGGGGGCAGCCAGGAGCAGTGGGCAGCATTCGTTGACGTGCCTGGTGATGAGTGTCCATCGCTGTTCAGATGATGAACCTACCTTGTGTGGAGTACATACACTTCAAAATATCATGGGAAAAAAGGTAAAAGGAAGAAAATATTTAACACAGACAGGCCTCGAAAGAAACACACAAAAAAAAAGGTGGGTTGGAAATACTTTTGTGAGCCTGTCGAGACACCTGGGCAGGAGAAGATTAAACTTCATCTTAAAATTCATATGTGACAGCAGCAACAAGCCGCACAAGTCAAGGAAAGGGAAGTGAGAATTAAATACAAGATGAAAAAATTTACATATCCTATCTTCTAAAAATTATTTTAGAATTAGGGAATTATTTTTGAATTGAGAAGATGCAAGACCAATAATTCAAGAGAAATCATTCGCTGAGGAACAATCGTGCTCCTTCATGGTCTAAACTGATGAAACCCAAATCTGAAAATGAGTTTAATATTCACCCTTTTTTTTTTCATTAATTGCATTTTGCTTCTTTGATTTTTGCTTTTAATGCAGTTTTGCATATTCTATTTTATTAGCTTATTCTTAACCTGTTTTTTTTATTCTTCTCATGCATTTATTATTCTACTTTGTCTTTGCCAAATTATACTCACAGTTAAGCAGTTTAATCGGCTAAACTGGTTAAACCCAAATTTGAAATGACTGTTATCACTATAGCATAATATTTACAATTTTTTTTATTAAATGCATTTTCCTTGTTTGCTTTGCTTTTATTATTACTATTTGATGGCCTTCTGCTAATGTAAAGAACTTTGAATTGCATGTTGCGTATAAAAGGTTCTATACAAATAAGGTCATTATTCATTATTACTATTATTATTATTATTATTATTATTATTATTATTACTATGTCTTAACTGACTACTCTGAAACTATTCAGTATTATAGGATGGGGAAGGTAAAGTAAAAGTTGGGAAAGTACAGTCTATTGTAGAAATACTCTGAGGGGAAACAGCGGTAGAGCATCCCAAAAAAGTAAATAAATAATAACAAAGTGAGAGGCAGAAAACGACACGTTTCAACCACATCCCCCCGACCTCGGACTTCTGTACACTTCCTGAGCTCACGGCAAGAAGAACGGCTGTTTATCCAATGCGGACAATGTGGAAAACACTCAGCTAACGTGCGTGCGTGCGTGCGTGTGTGCGTGCGTGCGCGCAGGGGGCACACGTTGGGGAGGCCGTGTTGACACATTTAAAAATATTCATGGAAAGATCCAGAGATGCCCAATGCCTCAGGGCGTTTCAAAAGCACATCCGTCCACACACACATCTGCAGGCAAACAAAAAGCCTTGGGGTTCTTCGCCCAACTACACACCCACACGCACGCACACATACACACACACACACGCACACGCACACACACACACACACACACACACACACACACACACACACACACACACACACACACACACACACACACACACACACACACGCGTGCACAGTGCCGTGGGGGGTCTCATGAGTGAAGCAATAGGTCAATATCATGCATGATGGCTGCAAGTTTCCCATCCAGACGGACCTCTACCTGTCAGATCTCACACCAACGCAGCTTTGCACTTGAATGGACTTCTTCTGTGTGTCTGTGTGTGTTGTTGTTTTTCCAAAAATCTTTTTTAGCACCTTGTAAAATCCTTTTGAAATGTTGACCTTGACTGAGATTCTGTGAGGGTTTACATGCATTATTCATAGGATACGACATTTTATTTTGGGGGGAAAAAAAATCGGACATTTTTTGGGTGTCAGGAGGTGCCTGGCATGTTGTTAAAATGTTGATGTCTTGGGAGGAAAATACTGTAGGTCTAAAAAAGCTAAAAAAAACAGGAAACTTTGTTTGGTTCATTAATCGCTGACATTTTTACGGGTATTTCAATACCCATTCCATTTCATTTTTGGAAAGGGCTCGTTTTAACCGCCCCCAAACAAACACACTTTATTTGCCTAAAGTGGACTGCTTTGTGACCTTGCTGACAAAAAATGCAAATCTCACAACAAAAACACCATCATTAGTGAGGTTGAATATATATATATATATATATATATATATATATATATATATATATATATATATATATATATATATATATATATATATATTTATTTTATGAATACAAAATGTAATACACTGATAAATAAATACGTAAAAGTATAGAACAATGAGAATTTTGCTGCAGAGCTGCTGCAACTCCATCGAGGACCCCTCGAGGGCCACTGACCCTAGTTTGGGAACCATTGCGTTGGGCAACACACAACGTTTTGTGGTCGTAGTGTGGACTCTCTAGCTGTGTGAGGCCACGGTGGGGTGGAAATCAAGACACCGTACTCAGTAGACACGAAGGCCAGAAGTTCAACAAAAACTGATTTATTCTCAACTGTGAGGGAGAGGGAGGGCGGGCCGAAAGCGAAACAGAATCTCTTCACCACAAACTACAGTCGCTGGGTTTGGGAATTTTCTCCTTTGGTTCTTTCCTCTTGGGCCCCTCGCTCCTGGCGCGCCGCTCCCCGTTCCCCTGTTTTGAAAGAGCCTGCTTGGTGATCAGAGCGGTCGCCTGCAGCCGCCTCACCTCCAGGTGGAAGTTGGTACCGGGGTCTCGGAGGGGGCGCTCTCCGCGGTCCTGATCCCGCCCGTGGGGCCATCGGGGTCTTAACCTTGCGCCTGTGATCGACGTTTTTTTTTTTGTTTTTTTGTTTGGCTTTTTGAATCAAAAATCCTTTTCCGCCCCCCCTACCCCCACTCCCTCACATGGGGGGGGGGGGGGGGGGGGGGTCTCGGCTGTCGGCGTTGGGGAGGAAAGGGAGATGTTTGAAGAGGAGGGGGGGCAGTGTTTGCGCAGGGGTCAGTGAATTACAGAAGGGCGGGAAGGATGTAAGAGCCACTGGTGGCAGGATCAAAGGACGGGAGGAGGGGTTTTGGAAGCACCTCTCGCTCGCTGAAGATGTCAACGCTCACATACTGAGCTGAAGGCTGAAGGCTGACATTTTGATGTGTCCCTAATGGCACTGCCAGCGACGAGGAGTATCTGCATCTCTACAGGTTGAGGGATGGGGCACATTCTAGGCAGTGGGTTAGTCCAAGAGTTTCCATGAGAAAAGATTTGTGCCGGTCGACGAGTCCTGGGAGAATAATAGTATCTGTGTTTATTGAGCTTAAAAACAATTGATAAGCAGGCTTTATAGAGAATGACATCATTGAAGCACGTAGATGTATAATATTATTTTATTGAATATTAAAAAAAGAATAATGATTCTCCTTGACATCAAATTATTTCTGTTCGTGAACAATTAACAAGTAACAAGTGCAGCCTCTTTAATAAACATTTCACTTAAATACAGTTTTTGATCGAATCTCAAACAAAATAAATCTGGCAAGTAGGTCTAAATAAATAATAAAGTTTGATAATGTCATATTTTACACAATGAATATGTACTGTCTGCTTCGGGTCGGAACTTAAGAAGAAGAAGAAGAATCTTTGATTATCACACAACACACCACACTACAACACATGCTTGTGGATGGTGAAATGAGGCCTCTGCATTTAATCCATCCCTGGCTTGTCCTTCCTCCGGGGGCGCAGCCAGGAGCAGTGGGCAGCATTCGTGGACGCGCCCGGGGACCTGGTGACGAGTGTCCATCGCTGGTCAGACCATGATGTGTGCATGTTTTTGGGGGGGGTCCTTACTGACGTGAGGGGGAGGAAATCCCACGTGAGCACGGGGAGAACATGCAAACTCCACGCTCGAGTTTGTTTAAGGTCGCCGATTTGAAAAACAACCTGGGCGTATTTAAGAGACTCCCCCTCAGGCGGCGCTCATTCGCTTCTGTGTTGCAGGAGTTCATTTTCTTTTTTTGTTCATATTTTCTGAAGCCGCAGTGATTTGGATTCAAGGCAGAGAAAGCGGGGAGCGGGTGCAGCGCTTTCTCCCTCCATACACACCCATTCATCCCGGGGGGGGGGGGGGGGGGGTCGCAGCGTCGCAGGAGGAGCTCACGTTAAAACGGTAGGCTGTAATGATAACAAACCATAGAATGAAAAGATGAAAAAGGAAAGCGGCAATGTATGGGGGGAAAAAGTGAAACGTACAAATCAACCTGAGAAATGGAAGCAGCAAAACAGAATAATGACAATACATCAAAGAAGAAAAAAAAAAAAAACTAAAAAAAAAAGAACAGTAACTAGTAAACATACGCCTCTGTTTTACAAATTCACACTTGAGGTTGCCGCACACAGTGGAAACAAGTGGGAGCAGGGTGGAGGAACCCGCTCACACAGAGAGCGCGGCAGACCTCACCCAGACTTTGGACGGGAGTCCTCGACAGAAATGACGATATCGCCGTCAAAATTTGTGATTCATTTCATTCGGATTCCCTCCCCCTGTTTTCCCTTCCGTCCGTAGGTGCGTCGAGAGGGACCGAAACGTCACGGCGAGCGTTGAAAATCGCGGGTCGACGATGTCAACTGATGATGGGATGCCGCTGGGTTCCCTAGTCCTTAGTCCTTCCTTAGAATTTAGTCGTCGACTAAATTTGCTTGCATGTTGCATAACACACACACACGCACATAGAGAGCTTCAGAACCTCCACCCGTGGAAAGCTGAGGGCCGCTGGACAGAGACACTGGATTGGTTTGATACGTTGTGGGTTTTATCGCAGGTGACAAATTGACGATAAAAATTCACGTTTTTTTTTCCGACTTATTTGTGAGGAGGGTTTCGATGGCTTCAAATTACCCAGAAGCAAACAGACCTTTCTTGAAACGACCACGCGCCGCATATTTTTCGTTCATTCATGATTCATGAGACTCGACTTTCACGCAGGCTCGTCGTTGCGCGACTCCAGGCTTAACTTAGCTGATGAAGAACGGCCGTAAAAATGGAGATGCGGGTGTAAAATGTACAGCGAGCACTTTCCATTGGGACCTGAGAAGGCGAGGGGGTGAAGAATAAAACTGATTTAAAGTCTCTCTTATGCGTTAAGCTTCCCCTGTCGATATGTTTCGCTGTGAGTGCTGCCTCTTTACCTCGCTGAACGCTCGGGTTCAGAGCTTAACAACCTAAAAACGTGAGCATTTTGCAGCGAGATGCGCAGCAAAATAATAACACCTTTTAGAGTAATTACCTTATTCTTACAGTAAATGTTCAGCACACCGCCTTGCGCCTTGCATGTCTCTTCCTCCCGAGCGGTACATATTTATCGTGGAATAATTGTATTTTAATGTAAGTGATGTGAATTCTCTCCCGGTGAGTAGGAGTGGGTCTTTGGCCGCGAGCCAGACTCGGCATAATTGCTAAATGCACGGACGAAATCAGCGTGAGAAATTGCACTTGGCAAACTTCCAAATTTTGTCCTAAACACTGAAGTAAAATCATTTGGTCCCCCCTCCCCCGGAGGAATCTGGATTTAATGTTCCATAGCCTATTAACTTGTGCCAGGTCAAATGTACGAAAGTAACCACGTCCCTCTTCATTACTCACTAATGAACACAGCAGCGCACGCCGCACGCTGTGTTTGCTGTTAGTGCTCTCCAACAACGCAGAGCAGGATTACCAAGTCTGAAAATGAAAGTCAAGTTTGTACTTTTATCCACCGTCGAGGAGAGAAAACCCCTTTTAATACCCCCACCACCAGCTGAGACGAGTTTTGCAAAAAAAAAAAAAAAAAAAAAGACCTCGTCGACTTCCGCCGGCCCGTCAGCGGCCGCCTCCGTTTGAATTCCCCGTGACACAGGAACAGCCGTAAAACAGGCTGCGAGTTATACAGCCGCTCTACATGAATTTTACAACAATCAGAGTTATGACAGTTTGGCTCCGTGTCGCGGCGCTTCTTGGCACGGGCAGAAGAGGAGCCGGCAGCCCATAAAGAACCAGAGTTACGGCCTGCGGCTCCAGGGGTCCTGAACAATGGGAGCCTTTTCTTTGTCCAGGTGGAGGTTGAGGGGGACCTCGACGGGAAATGTGTCGAGGCGGGCGTCGTGATTAAGGACTGTGGAAATAAACTCGCCCCGACTTGCCTTGAAAGCACATAAAGCTTGTGGAACGATGATACTGCAGTAAATTATATTAAACTCATTAAATAACTTGGGAAACTCACAGATGGATAAAAAAAAAAAAAAAAAAAAAGACAAGGAAGCATAACAAAAATGCCCCCCAAGGCCATTCAACGACAACTACATCCACATCACCATGGAAATGTATTGGTGTTTTTTAATTACCAACTATGTCTTCATCAAAAAAGCTTCAGTTTTTTCCAAACTTTTAGAAGCTCAACATGAACACATTCATCCTCTTTATATTCTTATATAAATGCTTCAGCATAGTCACAAATTCATCATTGTTGAATTGAATTACTTTCAGCGCCTCTTGACATGAATCCAACCTCCCACAAAAAAGTGCGGTGGTTGGTTGCGGTGATGTTTTCCAGTTGATCACTAACCTTAAACTTGATTTGTAGGCGGGTCCGCCTCGAAGCGTGGGGCGCGCTTGCCCCCAAGGTCGTCCCTTAAGCGGGCGTGTTCTCGACGGTCTCCGACTTAAATAGCGTTTCTGTCGCGCTCAAAAAGTCGGACAATCCAACCTCCCTGACACGACAGCCACCGTAGTCAGGACCCAGCACATCGCTGACCGGCAGGGGCGGAAGAATTCAAGATCCGGGAAAATAAAAGTCCCGCCGTTTTTTTTGCTCCAGCCATGCGCTGATCCGACCGAGGTCCGACTTTTTACATTCCGGGTTCCGGTGATTTTGAGATTAATTTTGAGCCCCAGGATTTTGAGCCGACCGTGTGGAGTCCACACGGTCGGCTCCTGGGGCGGATTTTTTACTTTCTCAACGCGGATTATCCGCCTCCGCTGACCGCTATCCCTGGCGTCCCCAGCGTGTACGCGGACATGTGCACACAATGACCCGCACGTGTCAGGGACCGCTAAGCTCCTTGAAGGGTCGCGTACAAGCCGCCGCTCAGATCCTGTTTTCAACCCGCTCCGCCGACAAATGGCACCAGAAGTGGATTACACGTCCGGGGAGCCCGGGGAGCCTGACCTGAATGGGAGCCCAGCCTCGTCCCAGCGATTGACGGGCGGGCGGCGGCCTTTTGTCATCCTCCACATATCCATTTAGGGATCAATATCTGGGACCTGGAGCCCATCAGCACAGCTCTGCTGATGATAGGATGAAATAAAATGGAACGTGGTGGCAGAAAGAAAGTGCGGCGTGGGTTGGGGGTAAAATGTGGGGAGCAAAGGAGGTCTGGAGGTTGTTTTTTTGTTTTTTTTTTCCACTCTCTCAATCCGCTGGGAACCTTGGGAGTGAGAGGAGGAGAGAGGAAGAAGAGCGAGAAGGGGATGAGTGGGGAGGAGAGAAGAGAGGCGAGAAGGGGAAGAGAAGAGAGGCGAGGAGGGGGGCGAGTGGAGGAGAGAGGAGGGGAGAAGGGAGAAATGATGAGAGGAAGGGCGGAAGAGAGAGGAGAAGGGGGGCAGGGGATGAGAGGAGAGAGCGGAGAGGAGGAAAAGGGAGAGAGGAGGGGAGAAAGAGAGGGCAGAAGGGAGAAATGAGGAGAGGAGAGGAGAGGGGAGGGGGAGAAGAGGGGGAAGAGAGAGGGAGGGGAAGAGACAAACAGAGGAGAGGGTAGAGGAGGAGAGGAGAAGCGCAGAGGAGTGGGGAGGAGGCAGGACGGACCACTAAGGATAGAGGATAAATGAGCAAGAGACATAAAAGAGAGCAAGAGAGCTTAAAAGGAAAAACAGGCGAGAAGAGAGAGAGAGAGAGACCTTGAGTAAAAAGGATTGGAGGACCAACGACAATGGCTTTGACTCTAAATGTTTTCCACGAATATCAGGGTGAAAGTGAACAACTCTTTGAAGGCCTCAAATGTGTGTGTGTGTGTGTGTGTGTGTGTGTGTGTGTGTGTGTGTGTGTGTGTGTGTGTGTGTGTGTGCGCTTTGGCCTGGGGATGTTCTTGCTGACGGACGGCCTTTGTCCTTCACTTCCCACTGGAAGAGGGAAAAGCTGATGGCGCGAAGCCACAAAGAGCTACATGGCTTTCCGAGTGACCTCACCGTCTGCGTCTTATTTTGCTTTTTGACGGGAGGAAACAATCGTTAAAAATGCCGTCGAGACCGGCGTTTTTATTTTAACAAAAGTGAAAATAAGTTGCTGCTGCCTCCGCGGAAGATATCCAATTTTATAAGGATTTACCAAATTATTCCCCTTCCCTCTCTATCTCTTACTCTCTAGTGAAATTAATTTTGACTCGTCTTCGGGTTCTGAATTTATTCCATCCCCTCATTATCTTGAGGGGATGGCTACTGTCTGCTTTTTGTTGGGGATTAAATGTGTTCACATGAAAGAGGGGAACGTCTGCAAGATACAGACACTTCCAGTGTGAAGCGTTTCCAGGGGGTAAAGGGAGCTCTTAGATGATGAACACCACAAAGTCAGAAGTGCTTTGTGTGTGTGTGTGTTTGTGTGTGTGTGTGTGTGTGTGTGTGTTGTGTGTGTGTGTGTGTGTGTGTGTGTGTGTGTGTGTGTGTGTGTGTGTGGTGTTTGGATGGTCGTTGAATGCCGCTTCTGACATGAACCCGCTTCTGGCTCGTTCATGATGAAAGTTCTCTACCTGCTGGCGTGACTGCAGGAAGTGCAGCGAGCTTCACGCAAGAGAATGATGAAAACAGGGCATCGACTCAACTGGTAGAGTTTGTTGTTGTTTTTGTTTTGTTTTTTTTCCCCCAAATACACTATTTGCAGTCAATGTAACACACTTCAGCCAGTAATCACTTATGCCAGTAATCAAACAAAAATGGCCCACACACTTAGAGACATACGAAAAAAAAAGGGAGCTCAGAAGAACATATGCATTCATCTCTATCTAAACTTCAGCATCGCGCGTTTAAAAACATCACGCAAGAAAAAAACAACGAAAAAACCAATTGCACTAAAATCCAACACAAAGCTTCACATTTTTGGCCCGACCTTAATCACTGGGTGGGAGACAAGCCCACTCCCCCTCTAGCCACTCCCATCTGGAGCCTCTCCACAAGGTTTGGTTTGTCACATTTGTAGTGTGGTGGGTGGAGACACCCTGCTTGTCATTCCTAACACCAGAATGTCTGGATATTCACCTTGTTTATAACGCAACAGATGCAGAATAAGAAAAAAAAGAAAAACAGGAACAATCACCTCCAAGTGTAAACACAACCTACTCCGACAGGATGTATTTCATTCTCCGTCTGAGTTTCTCTAAGTATACTATTGTTAACTGTAACTATTGTTATGTGGTACTGCTGCTATATCTTTCTTGTGAAACCGTTCTCTGGTGAATTTCACTGTTTTATTTGTCAATGAGTTCTGTCCTAAAAGAGCAATATTAATTTATTCATTACTTAAATGAATATTCCATTTATTCCACCCCATAGTACCTCACTGAACAAAATTCCAGCTATTGTCAATGACAGTCCTGTTGTAGTAGTAGTAGCAGTAGTAATGGCTGTAGTTTTAGTAGTTGTAATTGTAATTCTAGTAGAAGGAATAATATTTTATTAAAGAATGTTGAAGTATAAGTGGTTTTCATGGCTGGTTCCCGTGGTTGTTTGTTGTAGTGGCTTTGCCTTGAAATCTGTTCGTTCTCATTGTACAGTTTATAAATGATCCTCGGACTTTTTATGCCTCAGACTGTAATTGTACAGTATATGTGAACCGGCGCATCCTAACTCGGGCACATTTGGCAGATCTGAACTAATTGGCTCGATGTGAAAAACATCGGAAATGCCTTTCTTGGTCCAAAAGGAGAATATAGCATCTTTATCCTCCTCAAGATGTTTTTCTCTCAACTTATTTTCAAAACTGCGTTTGATTTTTAAATATTAGATGAATAGTAAAAGGCTGAGGTTACCCGATCCACCAGCATTTCACATGGGAAAAAAAGTCACACAGTTAATGATTCCAATATTATTTCAGAAAAAACACATTCAGCATTAACTCATTGAAGGATTACAGCACTATCCAAATTTAACCATTTAAAGCACTAATTGTGTTTCTAAATGTGTGTTTCGTTCTGCGAAAGTCTGGAAATGCCTCTAAACCTTAAAGCCTGATTTCCCAGATTTTCTGTTTGCGAAACCTTAATCTCTAATAATTCATAGCTTCCAAAATATTTGCTTGATTCCTACAAGTGATACCTTGTTTTGAAGCAAAAGAAAATACAATTTAAATGTGACCCTAAAGCGGTGGGTCACATTTTTCATTTATATATTTATATTTTATATTCAACTGGATTATTAATTATGCCAGAGTAAGATTGCACGATTCTCTGTCGGTTGCGGGGTAGGAGATGGACCGGGGGGCTGGTGAAACAAAAAGCAGGCTTAGCTGGCCGTTTATTCAAACAAAAATAAAGAATGTTGATTATGTTTATTCATGTCTGTCTTTTCAGACAAAGGTTAAATTCATCAGTGCTGCATGCAATCAGGAATGGGAGCCCAGCCTCGCTGTCAGGAGAGAGTGAGGTGAAAACACAGCAGCTTTTCAATCCTCTGCTAGATCCTCCATCTCCTGCAGCTGCGTCCCCTTCCGGTTGAGAGTGCTGGCTCTCCCCACCTGCAGATGGCGCCAAAACCGCCACAGACATATTTTGGTATTTTACACGAGTTAACATTAACGTTAGAGACTTGAGGACAACGCCGCTGTGTTTGCTAGATATATTTCAGACTTTTATTCTCAGAAATGTCTCGGATTTGGGAAACCCGATAGCCAGAGACCGGCGTGCCCTCTCCCTGGCTTATCCAGCCCTGTTGACCCCCTGATACCTCTGTGGTGTCCGTGGAGACAAAGCAGAAAAAGGCATCAGTCAACGTGATCGCTCCTGGCTGGAGGTTACTCCTCTTCCCTCAGGTAAGGACCCAGTCACACCGCAAATTGGTTGTACGAGATAAACTACGGCTTATCTTAGTAGCCGTAGTTTATGCTGAAGCTATGTAGTTATCACACATAAAATATCAACATAATATCAACAATTCAAGACAAGGTTAAGAAAAGACAATTACACAGTCTACTCCCCCCAAACCATGTTACCACCATTCCTGTAACAATTTACTTTCTGCCAGCTCGAACTCTTTGGGACGACTTTGCACAAACATTGTTTCAACAACAACCCTAACCCTGACCCTCACCTTAACAGCGCTGAAATCAATTGAAATCGGTGTCAAATATTTTGAATGAGAAAAACACAATTGACGGACACAGTCGGCTCCGCTGGAAATCAATCAAGTCAATTGAGGGTCTCTGTGATGGCGCTTCAACACAACACCCTCTGGTTGCCAACGTGACAAGCTATGCGTCGCCGGCAGACCATCACAGTTAAATTTTAAACAGCAAGAGGTGGTTGGCATGAATGAACTAAGGCGTTATACGGTATACGTATATTATATTTGACATTTTACTCCAGACTTTTAGTGATTTTGGATACAATGCATTTGATCTGATGATTTGTGTGTAAGGCCTAAGGCTGGTTTGAAAGGCCCTGCTGGTGGCTCTGCCGGGCAGGATGGAGTGGAGCTGTACACGGAGAGCAGCTTGTGGGTTTGGTGGGTCGCTGTCCATGGGTCTGAAATCACCATCCATGTATTTCCTTTGCCTTTTTAGGTGGGGGTACACACTGCATCCGGGGAAACCCCAAGAAAGTGCACCCTGCATGCAGGCAGCACTCAAGCCCAGGCCTTTGGTGCTGCACCTTGACAGCGATCTCCACTTCTCCATCGCCATGCCTTTTGCCGTCAACACATTTCCCTTTCATGCTTGCTCTTGCTCTTAAAAAAAACATGAAACTACAGATGTGTCTTTTCAAACTTACTTTTTATGGTATACTGTCAACATCAGAAAGTCAGTAGGTTGTTTATTTTGTTGTTTTGAATTTTCAGCTCTCTTTTTAGCAGAATGAAGCCTAGCTGAAATACCATATGGTCTAAAAAGCATTACAAAGAGAAAAGGCAGTGATGTACAACCAGACATCTGTTCAATGTCATTTTGTTGTAGATGTTCCTGATATGTAATTGTGTTGATCTAGTTTTGTTCGATTTTCAATGTTTTAGCCTTCCATGTAAGTTGATAGTGACTTTGTTTGTTTCTGTCTCTCAATGTGTATGCGTGCGTGTGTGTGTGTGTGTGTGTGTGTGTGTGTGTGTGTGTGTGTGTGTTTGTGTGTCCTTGGTGGTGTTAGATTCTTTATTTGAGCACCTGCTATCTTTTTGGATTCTGCGCACGTGCCTCAAAATCCGGCAGAAGAGGTGAAGCGTGTCTTGTGATCTGACATTTGTAGAAGGCTTAAAATGATTGTGCAACCAAGCTTCTTATTATATGCGTGTGTGTGTGTGTGCGTGTGTGTGTGTGTGTGTGTGTGTGTGTGTGTGTGTGTGTGTGTGTGTGTGTGTGTGTGTGTGTATAAGATCCTGAGCCTGTGTGTACGCAGACAGGGGGTGTGATATCCCCGGGGGCAGGTAGGGCATACTGTGTGTATGTAATGTTTGTTATGTGCCGGATGTTCCTCCAACAGACAGATGGGAATTGGTTTCCGATCGTGGATCAATGAGCGAGATGACCCACGGCGTCCTCCATCTGCAAGCCCAACAACCGAGGAAGGTCTAGGCTTTTCCATGATGCATGTTAGGACCCGGACAAACAGATTACACATTACTTATCAGTTGGATTTTATTTCCCATGCATTGTCTGTTTGCTCCTTTTCCAATCATGCACTGATTATTTCGGAAGATTTAATGTTATTTTGATTTCAGAAATGTTCAACAGATATTCAATCTTCCACCAACACTGTAGGGCAGAGATGAAATGGAATACTGTGAAATGGAAAACTGTAATTTTTGCCTATTAAGGCGTTGAGCAGGACGGCTCGGCAAACCGAGAGCCTGTTATTGTCTTGTTTGTCTCCGTGATGCTGGTTGACAGTTAAATTTGTATGATTTTTTTTTTGTTGACAGTGGGATTCCTGTAATTTAGAATTCAAATTCACTCAAGGGACTTTGCATCTGAGGAGCCGATTGCGTCGTCTTGTATAGGCGAGGCTTGTGTATGTGGCGTTTCTGAGTGAAATTGGACGCAATTATCAATGTTGTCGATGTTTATTTCTGGGTATGTCTGTATGTGAGTGTGCGAGCCTGTGGTGTATGTGTGTGAGGCGGCACACTTTGGCAAAAAGTTGGATTCATGATGCAAATATGTTTTAGAATAAAATGTCAACAAATTGATAAGTCAGTGAATTGCTTGTTTGACCTCCTGTTCCTCACACAGATATGTGCCACCTCCAGATACAAAATTATTAGAACAATTATGTTATTTCTATCTTATTTCTAGTTCTTATTTCTTTTCGCTATGAGCCTCTCCTGGTTTCCCTGTTGGGATCGAATGTCGGAGGCCTCCCGGGAACGCGTACATCAGATGCTAAATGATCATTCAGTTATTCCCTAAATCGCCCATGAAGCCCGTCCTCCGCTTCCCGGCGCCGCCAGATTCCTCACGACTTGAAATGACTTTTTCTCTCCCGTTTGTGAGATGAACAACTGTGATTACCGTCACGCTGATGCTCCCTGACTCGGGCGTAATCGCCTCTCCGTCGTCGGCCCTAAATAGACACACATATTGAGATTAACTTTCCGGGGGTTGTTTTTCCTTTTGCACGCTCCTCCTCCGTGGCGAACAAGGGAAGACAGATTTTGATTAATTTCTGAAACCTGGGGCCGGGCAGGGTGTCTTGGAGGCACTTGAGTTCAACCAGCTGTGCTACCTCGCTATCTGTTAGCGCCGGGTTTAACTCCTGTCTCCGAGGCCGCGGACATTTGTCAGCTGCGCACCTGCCACCGACTCTTTACTCTTCAATCAATCAGCATTTGGGACTCAATAGAGCGGCGCGCCGGCCCCGCCGCCCCACCACCCCACCTCTATGTAGCCATAAACCCGGGATTCACTCTGCACTGCGGAGGACGGGGGGGGGGGGGGGGGGGGGGGGGAGGCGGGAGAGGGAGGGACATGAGGGGGAATAGGGCTTTTGGAAGAACGGTGAGGTGTGCGGTGAAGATGAAGCAGAGAGTGAAGAAAGGAGGGAGGGGGGAGAGGAGGTAAGGGCTCAACTGGGAGAACGGGTGAGGGAGAGATAGGGAGCGAGGGAGTGAAGGGAAGGAAGGAGAATTGGGTCGTAAATATAAAGCTAAGAGTAAAGAAGGACGGGTAGAGAGGTAAGGAGGTAAGGGGCGCCTCAACCAAACGAGTGAGGGGGAAGGGAAGGGTGCGAGAGAACAGGTGAGCGAGC
>NC_137196.1:27461811-27491811 GCF_960531495.2 Zeus faber | reverse complement strand
TCGCGATGACGATGAAATACGAATCCTGGTGATCCAGAGGGCGAATACTTGGATCGACAGCTCAGACATTTAAATGGCATCGAAATCTGAGTTGCGATTTGGTCCGGTAGACACCGATCGTTGGTGCCATATTGGCACCGGGTTTCGGCGCCCAGCCCTCGCTAAGACCGGCTTGAATGCTGCAAAATAAGGACGACAGCGGGTGAGATGCGAACAGAATGTGTTTATTTATAAAAAGGGAAAAAGAGATCAACTACTCACAAAAAGCTGGGTGTTGTGTCAGGCCCTGTCGACCCGGCGCAGATACTGCCTGAAGCAACCGCTGCAGAGAGATGGAGTCGAGACCATGCCCCCCCCCCCATACTCACATACTGTATGTGGCACTAATTTGCGAAGAAGACCTTCATTGTGGCCGCGCAAAGGAAATTTTTCGTTGTAAAAATAAAAACACAGGAGTAGGAACTGTGATAGATAAGAAATTAAAAAAAGAGCAGGAGCAAAAAGCAATTACGTGCCAGCATGGCGTCTCCATCATGTAATCACATGGCATTAAAACGCTACGGTGAGAAAAGCGCTAAACCGCCCCCACGCCTGATAATTGGAAGGTACTCGACACCCCGACCTCCCCCATAACTCCAATGTTTAATGGATAAGAAAGGAGGAGTGACGGAGGAGTGGGGCGGGAGGGAGCACTTGATTCATGATGAACTTGGAGGTTGAGGTTGTAAAGTCCTTAGTATATGGATCCACCGAGGGTGCTTAGTAAAATACTCAGATCCCAAATCATTAAAGTCTTTTCTTATCTTATCCTCGCGCCAATGCAAACAATGCACCCTCACACTTTTCCTTTGTGGATACTTTGATTAAGATGTGTTGCGGCGTCTGCAAGAAAAGCCAAATTAAGCGGTTCTTGTGTTTTTCCCCTCACTACAGTGTTCCCTCCTCCTCCTCGGCCCAGTTTGGGCTTACCACCTAATGGAGGTTACTCGGGGAGGATTAAGCTTCATAACATCTCCAGAAACTAAAGATAGCGGAATCTCTGGCTTAATTTGACGGCTAATTTTAATCACCCCGTGGCCCACCTTTTGGGCCCTGACCTGCGCTTTGAACAACAGCGGTGCGCATGCATAATGCCGCGCCCGCGGCCCCGCTCTGGCCTATATAACCCCTGCAGAGCCGCGCCAGCTGAGTAATTACAGTTTGCGAGCCGCTCCGGCTCCCCGTCCGCTCATCTGGGGAATGGTTGTCGCTGTAATTGAGGTATTACAAATTGATTCATTAAAATTTTTTGAAATTAATCCCCTGGTGAAACTTGCTATTTAAGAAATGTGGCTCAAGTTGAAGAAGTGCACAATGAAACATGGCAGAATAAGATGAGATAAAGATTACAACTTTATTCATCCCCAGAGGGAAATTCAGGCGTTGCAGCAGCAAAATAAAAAACCCCAAAAAACAGTGCCGGCGGTAAAGAGATACAGATTAAAATGAGATTAGAAATAACACATAATGTTCACTATCTGTCCATGTACACAGTCGACTAGTGAGCCCAGGATGGACAAGTAGCCCTTAGTCTACAGCAAGTACAGGCTGCAGCATCGCACCACGACTGAAACAAGAGGCTGCACAAGCAACTGCAGTGAAGTGTCTTTATACAGTACTTTACACAGTACTATACACAGTAAAATCATTAATAGCAATAAAGAGACACTGTACGTGTCATACAGGCATTACCATTTGTCCATAGCAACAGTATTGTAGTTTTTTCTCGTTTGCTCGAGCGAAATTCACTTTTTCAAAACAATTACCGATTGCAGGAGGCGTCTGCATTCAGCCGCTCCTGTCAGCTGTGAGCAAACGCGTTCATTTAGTTGTTTCATTTATTGCTCAGCTGAGTTCTTCCGTCTTCTGCGTCTTCTCGCGTTTACGTATTATATTTTGTTTTTATTTTTATTTTTTGCAAAGGATGGAGGCGGGCATGCGCAACGGGAAACGACTCGCGGCTCCGCCCCCGGGAACGCTGGTGCGCTCGCTTGGTGATGACGGCGACCGAGCGTCTCAGCGATGGGGGAGCGCGCTGATAAAGGTGATGGTGCCGCGCGACGGTAATGAAGCAGCAGTCCTAACAAGTACCAACGCTCCATAACGGAGCGTGGAATGCGGCTCAGGACTGATCTGACAGCAGTACGCCGGAATAAGCGCATTTGGGAACGACTTTCCTGTCGGCTCCAGGAAAAGAAGAATTCGATTTGGCCTCAATCCGCCACATGACACACCGGCCCGCGCCGCGAAACCTCTTTGAAGGCGGCGGGAGCTCACGGCCTCACAATTGATATTCCGCCGCAGCCGCCGAGCGGGCGGGGCTTGTTCCAGCGCTCCCCGGATGCCCGGTCAAGTGCAGACGGGCCGTCCGGTGAATCTGGCGGCGAGGCAGCGATCGGCCTCCCGCGGTGAGCGAATAAAGCGGCCTCGCGGCGACACACGCATTCAGCGTGGCCCCGCGGCGACCCCATCGCTATTCCCGGTGATCACATCAAACGCGCTGCTCTGGGTCTCGCTAAGGACCTTGTAGCTGTGGACGTGCATGCAAACACACACACACACACACACACACACACACACACACACACACACACATACAAAGCTCATACATGCCCTCACAGAGAAATTCGCTCATGCAGGGAGGGATCGCTCTGATCAAATACACAGTGGAGCCATTTTTAGAGTGGGAAGCCCGTGGGGAAGGTGGCCGTGGATAATGCAACCGCCGGTGATTTCATTTCCCAGGGTTGCCTCCACAATGGACTCCGAACTGGAACTGCGGTGATTTGGTTTGTTGATATTGGCACTAGCACGTGAACCGGGGGCGACGCCCGGATGCCTGTTCACATTCACATTCCCCCATTCACGGGGGGGTGAATAGGGGGGACGCCGGGATTTTTTCGTACACCCCCAATTTCAGGTTTTGTGGAAAACATTTTTTTTTTTTTTTTAGCAAGAACGTCTAGCCGCGTATTACGATAACGGAACGCTGGCGATAACTTCGAGAGCCTGTCGCTATTGTTTGCGGCCGCGTGATGCCTGTGTGTGTGTGTGTCTGTGTTGTGCGAACGCCCGTTAATCCGAAACCCCAATAGTCACGAAAAATGTCCAATGCACCCACTCTGCATAATAATTAGCCATGTGCTTCTGTTTGTTTCGGAAATCAGGGAAGATTCAGTGTGAGCATTGGACTGAGCCAGAAAGATGCCTCGGAGAAGGCTAATTTCATTAAAGCTGTCATTTGGAATGTTTGTTTCAATCATGGTTAACCTGCCATTTGAACTCTGATTTAAACGTGGTACAACCTGCCGCCGCTGACGTGAGCGAACAGCCTTCCACCCCGGCAAGAGCACGGACTGGGACACGCAAAGTACTGAACGAAGGAAGGAGCCTGAAAAGAAACTGGAGACGTTACCACCCCCAACGCCCCTCCAAAAAGAACCCGGAAGCCTGCGTTGTGCCCCCCACCGTGCGCACCAAGCGGCGTGGGGCAGGCGCTGCGTTCTATTAAAGCAACTTATCTAACATTTCTAAAAACCATAATTGTTTGGTGCACGTCAACATCAATTTTAAGGCCTAAACAGAGGTTCCCGACCTCCTTCTCTACAGAAAACCCCCAAAAGGGGGTAGGTAGCTCAGGAGGTAGAGCTGGTCGTCTAGTAATCTAATGGTTGCTGGTTCGATCCCAGGCTCCTCCTGCTATCATGCTGTAGTGTCCTTGAGCAAGACACTTAACCCCTCATTGCTCCTGATGGCTGCGTCCGTCGGTGTTTGAATAATTGTAAGTCGCTTTGGATAAAAGCGTCTGCTAAATGACGAAATGTAATGAAATGCAAAATCAACCTCCTATTTAAAAGACGCCAAAACCTTTAGTTTTTGTGGTTCGGTTTCCGTTTTTGTCTAAATTGGTTTTGTTTTCAAGGTAGAGAGAGCAGGGTTTTTAGGGCGTGCGATACATTAGAACATAGAGTCATCGATTTATTCAACCAATATCAAACCATTAGGAAACATACAGTTATTCCTCAAGTCCTCCAAGGCCTCACGGTCGCCCTCTGGGATCTCTGGCGACCCACTTTGGGGGTCGGGCACCACAGGTTGGGAATCAACGGACTAGAGGGCCCCAGAAAGCTTTTTCTTTTTCTCCCCACTTGTTTGTGTGTAGACCTGCAAAGCAGAGAGTATAACACCTGAGCACATAGAGGCACACCGGCAAATCGAGACACACACACACACACACACACACACACACACACACACACACACACACACACACACACACACACACACAATTGTCTCCCATGGATTAAATGGATCACCAGGCCGCGCGGCGTTAGATAACTGTATTCCGATCGATATAAGGTATTAGCTCGGCCATTTTGAACCACTCTCCTGTTGACACAATGAGGGTCGAAAATAGGGGGTGAAACCCAAAAAGAAATGAAGTATGAAGGATGGCCGATGGTTAAAAAGGAGATACCGGCAGTGGTGGAGAGAGAGAGAGAGATGAAGATGATGAAAGCCAGAAAGGAGATTATAAAGATGAGACAGGAGCGAGCGAGAGGGAAAAGGTGAAAAGGGCGAGAGATTGGACATTAAAGGTTCAAACAGAAGGAAAACAAGAAGGAAGAGAAGGACGGGGATCGATAGAGCCCGAGCGGAGGAGGAGGAGGAGGATGAAGCAGAGTGGTTTACAGGCCGAACAATAGAGGAGACATAAATCATGGAGGGGAAACATCGGCGTTCAGGCGGAGTGATCAACACTCGCGCGTTTGATGCTTCTTAAATAAAATGACGGGAGCCAGCTCTGGTGTTGCAAGATCAAAACTGCAAGGCCCGCCCCAGTTTGGTGCGATTGATGAGCTGCAGCGGAACAGCGGCTCTTGTGTTCACCGCAACCCGTTTCACCCCGGAAGTCAAGACTACTCCTGGCAATGAACGGTTCGGGTTTTTCATGCATTTTTTGGGAGATTCGGTTCTTGATGAGTCACTCGGTAGAAAGGGTCGTTCCATTCGTTCGGCTCTTTCTTGGTCAGTTGGTCGTCGGTAAATTGTCGAGAAATCTTGCAGCAAGACTTCTCTGACCCTAAATTGGCTTTTTTAGGTCAAGCAATAACTTCTAGAACCCCTGATATAAAGGTGCGCAATATTTTTTCCTGTTGGACCTAAATACTTTAATTGATTTCTGCCTGGCCCACACCACAACATTTTGAACGTCGTAACGGACCACGCCTCATGATGATTTCAACGCTTTTTTCGTCGTGTGTGGGGAGCAAGCATTTGCCCAAAAAACGGCAGCAGGCGCTAACGGAGTCCATTCACCAACGACGGGAGTCCTGATCTCGCGAAGCCTCGCGAGATTTGAGACGAGATCAAACGTGACTTCCGAGTGAACAAACACGGCGGAGGACGGGCCACGGCGAGCGGCGATGTTTTCACAGAAAGCCCAAAAGGAAAAAAGAAAGAACGACGGATGAATGGATGGCGAGGGCTTTCCTAATATTGAACACAGTACTGGACTTCCGAGCGGATCGGGGGAAGTAGAAAAACACTCGTAACGAGAAAGTGGCCAAAAAATGTTTTGGCTTTGCTCACGATCTTCGGGAGGGGGGAATCTGGGCCCCAAAATCAGCCTGATTATCTTGTCGCGTGAACCCCGCTTTAGTATTCATTCAGGGAAGCAGACGAGAGACAGACTAAAGAGATTAGGGATACGGTAAATTTAACCCAGACGGATCCTGTATTTCGCCCAATATCCAACGAGAGACGCGTGCCGGACCTGACAAGGCCGTGACTGGGGAACAGAGGGAGTAGAAAGAGAGAGAGAGAGAGAGAGGGAGCGAGGGAGAGAGGGAGGGAGGGAGGGAGAGGGAGAGAATGAGGCCAGAGAAAGCCCTTCTAGTGGTGATGAAAAAGGGGGGTATTAGGCGAGGCTGTAGTGGGATTCCGACCCCGTTAGAGGGCACTGAGAGGGGATGACGCGGCCGCCCCGGGAAGACGTAATGCAGGCTCCGCTGCAGGGCTTTACTGCCCAAAATATAGGACTCAGCCGGGCTCGGGGGCCTGAGCCTCTAAGAGGCTTACAGCCCGACGCCAGTGCTGCTGGATGCCGCCTTATCACTCATCTGCGCTCCACTTATCTACTGGTAATACTGCTCCAACAAGGCTGTCACAGGATCAAATCCGCACATGTAAAGCCAAATAAATGATCCATATCTGACAACTTCATAACAGCTGAGCGGCTGATTATTATTAGCGCCGATCAGAAGAACGAAACGACGAACACGATTATAATGATCCGAACCATTTTCCCTCATTTTATCGATTTGAAAAAATAAAAATTTGAAAATAAAAGGGAAAATAAAACACAACAAAAAAAAAAACAAACCTTTGTGATGTGATTTAATGCTCACCGCAGTCCCACATCACCGAAAAGCCTGAGCCGTCATTAGCGCGGCCATCTGCTGCCTGGCCACGCCGTCAGCGAGCGCTCTCTCAGAAACGTCAAAAACAATGCTGCCACAGCCGGCGGACGCTGATTAGTCCTGGCGAAGGTGGAATTCCCGGTGGCTGTGTCAAATTGGAAAAAGAGTAATTTCACCCCCCCACCCACCGGCAGCCCACCCACCCACCCCCACCCACCCCCACCCTCCCCGCAGTTCTTCCCGGTGCAACAGCCGGAGCAGAGCAGTGGGAGTGTAGTTACAGAGCTGAAAATGGTTTCATTTTATTATCTTCCCCACCTCACGCTTTGGATGCATTGCAATCGCTGCTTTGCATAAAAGTTTCGACTTGGATAATGGCTGCTGCCTGATTCCAATAATAATAATAATAATAATAACAATAATAAAAATAATAATAATGAATGCTACTATTAATACTATGACTATTACTATTACTATACTACTACTAATAATAATAATAATAAATATAGCTGCAGGCAGCAATACACAGGGTCCAGCTTAGTCGTGTTTGGTACCTATTACAGTATTCCGGGTTCTCTGAAATGCAGCACGATTTTCCGAGTGTACTTGAAAGCAGCATGGGCTACCGCCTGTCTGTCTCCGGGTAGCTCGTCTCGCGGAGCAACCACTGTGCGGTTCACACAGCGCAACCCTCCTGTCTTTAAAACAACCGTCCATGTTTGCCCGTAAACCGAAAACCTCTCATTGTTATAACGCTCCGTGTCGTCTGTGGAAATAGAGCCGCACTCTCAGTGACGGAAGCGTGACTGTTTGGTGCCGTGTGGGGCAACGGTGACAAAGTGACGGAGTGACAAAATAAGACGGTGACGAGTTTCTGTGATTAATTATATTTTTCCGGGTCCCAGTTTAACGATGCATTTCGAGTCCATGAAACGTATCATGGACTCGCGCCGTTGAAGTGTTATGACTTCCTCGAATCACGCAGTAAGGAGGGACGCAACACCCCATCTAACACGGAGCCAGATGCGAACAGAACGCCTTCATCACACGAACAAAAGAGATAAAACATCAATCAAACAGTCCTGTCGACGTCAACACGTCCAGAGCCACAACCTGCACATCTATTAGAAATTGGAGGATTATGTCACAAAACGGCTCTTGCAACAGCTCATCTCGCACCACCACCCGACAGGAAGTTTAAGAACTTTGGCGTTCTGCTACTTTTGGTCAAATGTTATAATTTTTTCACTCATTCCTGCTCCAAATGTAGATCGATATGGATCAAACTTGAACGCGAGATGTCTGAGACCTCATTACCAGACCTCAACCGTGTCCGTGGGTCCAGGGGTTGTCGTGTTCCACTTTTTTTACACTTTTAGCCCGAAAAATGCCAATAATAATAATAATAATAATAATAATAATAATAATAATAATAATAATAATAATAATAATAAAAATACAGCGCGATTACAAATTACAATTACTGGAGCCCTAATAATAATGGCTCAAAACACATTTACAAAGTTCTTCACAGAGGAGGTGACTTGCATTCAGATGAAATTCATATGCATCTTGGTCAAATAGAAATGGTACACAATATAATATATGGTTAACCCTGAACCCTAACCCATAATAAAAAATACAAATACAAATACAAAAAACAGTATATTAACTGTACATCGAAATCAAATAATGAATAAATAAAATGCACACACAAATCCATTGAACGGCTGTTTAAAAAAAAAAAAGTGCATTCTAATTCTAATTCATATTGAAAAGCGATCCTTTCCTGGAAGTGTTTTTTAGTCCCTGGCAATCGATGGTCAGCCACGTCGCGTTTCAATCAGCATGTTGTTGTTCTGGTTTAGCTGGTCAGGCTGTTTCCAGGAGGGACTCATTCCATGTAACGTGTGCTTACGGAGCCCCGCCCCCAGCAGCACAATTGGTCGAAACAGACAGGACACGAAACAAAGTGAAACACCCCATTTACACACATCACATGTAAAATGGGTGTCTTGGTCTGAGTGGTGAGACTACACAAAACCCAAAAGAAAGCACCAACAAAACACGAGACGGTACGACTGTTTGCATTTGAGTGTGGAGTTGAGGAAATGGTACCGTTCAGGAGTTCGAGACCACACCACAACGGAACGATTGAGCTGTAGATTGGCTGAAGACAACATGCAGCATGTGAAGTCATAGACGATACGAGATGATGCTGATGGTAGATGAGAGAAGAGATGGTCGGCGTGTGGTGTTGGTGCCTTGGGCGGGATCAACGGGAGGGATGATGGACGGCGAGCTTGATGAGCTTGATGGGGGGGGGGGTCTTATGGGCATCAGGCCTCAGCCGCGCCCTTGGACCCCCCTGGAGAGGGATGGCGAGAGGGCGAGAGGGGTGGGTACCGGGGAGGCGGCGGGTTTTGCCAAAGCTAAGACGACGGATCCGACGGGTGTATGTATGTAACTCTTGGTTTGTAGTGGGTGGGGTTGGGGTGTGGTCTCCACTCCCGAAACCGCAGTTAATTCTAATCCCATTCCATGTATTAGAAATACCCAGTGATGAAAGTTACTACTGCAACAAGTTCGAGTTGTTCTGCTGCAGCTGCCGTCCAAAACAATCAAAGGGTCTTCTGGAAAAGCGTCGTTTTAAAAAAACTAGTTCCTGGTGCAGCATGTGGCCAATAAGAGACGTGGAACGGTCCTCGTCGCGCCCACGTCCGTTTTAGTGACGCTACACGAAAACTCCGGGGTCTCGCAGACAAGCAATGCAGAAACCACTCGCTTTGGGCGACCTTCTCCCAGCCTCTCCCCTCGGCTTTTAGCGGGTGAGACTTCCTTCCCGCGCCATTTCTGAGCGGCCGAGCCTGATGCGGGGAGCAGGGGAGGGAACGGGGGAGGGGGCGGGGGAGAGGCAGATGAGGTGGTGTTATCTGATACTCATTTTCTCCCTGCCGCCTCGCTCTACTTCTCTATCACGCACGCGCACGCACACACACACACACACGCAGAGCGTCCTGGCCTTTTCCTCCCCTTAGCCTCTATCATTTCCCCCCATGGGGTTCTCGTTGTCAATTCCTCCCATGACTCGTAATTGCTTTCCTGCCCTCTCCATGTAATGGGCCTATGCTGTGTGATCTCCAGCCTGAGCAGCGCTCTGTCTATGACTAAAGATTACTTTATTGATCCCCCCCCCCCCACCACCACCACCACCACCACCACCACCCCACCCTCCCTCTGTCTCGCTCACCCTTTCCATCCTCTCGTCGTCGCTTTTTTGTATCCCTGTGGTCAACCTCCCCGCGGTGTCTGGCTTCCAGGACCGGCTCAATCTGCTAAACTTGGCGGGAATCAACCGCTTTGGCCACGGGGTTGGAGTGGAGTGGACCGGATCGCTCCATTGTAGACGGCATTTCGATCTTTAGAGTTTCTCGCGGTGGGAAAGAGGAAGAGAGGGACGTTGAGACGTTGCGGTTCATCCACTGCATAGAAGCTGAATGGGAGGCCGGTGGCTTGTTCATGGTGAAATCATCTCAATCATCCAACCGTGGTGTGGCTGTACCTCAATGCGCTGTGTTTTAAATGCAAAATCTTCTGTGGATCAAAACATTTTGAATGGTTGCAATTTACTACACAAACATCATGCAATGAATTACTTACATCGTTTGACAGCCCAAAAACAGGATAGGTGTGTATATGTACTGTTCTGTACATCAATACATATTCAGTGTCTTGAAGAAGCATTCGACCCCCTAAAGCTGTGTTCACGTAATATTCTCCCACATTCTACGTTTAAATTATATCCAATTAGGATCGAAGCAGGAATGAAACATTGCGTCAAATGACAAAGAAAAATCCTGAACCTTTCTACAATTGACCGAAAACAAAACAGAAAGTCGAGTTCAACCCCTGTGCCAACGTCGCCAGAGGTGCGACGTGTCACCGTTCCCAGCTCCCCACACCTGGCGACCGCCTGCACCTGCGGAGGAGAGCTGAGTTAATTCAACCTCACCCCTGAATATCCTGCCGAGCTTAGTGCCGCCTGAAAAAACGACAGCTTTCCAGCCGCCAAAAGAGAATGGAAGTCGTCGGAGAGGCTTCTGTGACGCCGACTGCCAGGGAAGTCGATAGTGAAGATTGACCGCGACGCTCGCGGCTCGGCAATCTCCCAATGAGCCTCGGTGGCGGCGCTTTAAGGGAGAGGCCCGGCCTGCACAACAAACCCCAAAAACTTTTACCCATGCCCGCAGAGAATTCGCAAACTTGGAAGATAGTCTTGAGTTCTGATGAGACGGCAGTGGAACTTTTTTAGCTGCTGCACTGAGCAATACGGGTGCCAGGTAGCGCCACCCGGACTGTGAAGTGTGGTGTTACTGGGATGTTTTCCAGCAGCGGGGACTGATCAGGGATGACGGAAGACGGATGGTGCCCAATGCAGAGGGATGAAAACCCGCTCCCCTTCTGCCAGAAAGCCCGAACCGAGGGGGGAGTCTGTCGTTTGACGCGACCCGAAGGTGCTCGAAGCGAAGAAGATCGATGTCCCCGAGTGTCCCCGTCAGAGCGCCAACCCTAACGCCGTCCGACATCCGGGGCGAGGCCTCAGAGTGGGTGTTTCGCCGCCGCCGCAGCCGCCGTGATCCGGGCAGTTTTTTTACGAGGGGCAATTCCCGCTCAGTCACGTTGTGCGAAATACAACTGGTGGCTCAACCGAGAGCTGAGCCAAAGGGGGGGTATTGATTCTGTACCTGTGAACTGTTGACAGTTTAATGGTTTTATCATTGGGTTTCTTTTTGAGGGGCTGTTCCGTAGAAATACCAGAGAAACAATATCAAAATCACAGGTTGGGACAATCATTTGTGTGAAAAAAAATTAAATTATATATATATTTTATATATATATATACCGTTTAAGACAGTTGGGATTGAAATCCTCCCTTTTTTCACACAAATGATTGTCCCGACCTATGATTTTGATATTGTTTCTCTGGTATTTCTACGGAACACACACATATATATATATATATATATATATATATATAAATATATCTGTAAGAAACTTTTTATAAGGAAAGAAAAATAAAAGTGCAAAAAGGGGATAAAAACACCAGAGTGGAGGTGGTTTTGAGTGCAGGTTGCAAAAGCTGGGCCCCGTCGCCCCTGGGACGGTCGGGATCGTAGGTGGCCCTCGGATGAGCTGCCCACTCACACTTACATAAAGATCCGCTGGAACGCGGCGGGATCCAGAAGCCATTTCACAGTCAGTTTAACAAGCTGCTCCGGCAGGAAATATTCACACCCTCGCTCCGCGCTCGCTCCCAACTACAATCTCTTCGGGGGAAATTGAAGTTCAGATTCGTCGGAAATGAAGTTCATATTTCTTTTGTTTATCGTGGGGAGGGGGAGGCGGCGGGGCGGCGGCGAGAGAAAAGTCATAAAAAAATGACAATTTCATGTTCTCGCAGTGAATATGTGTGGAACAATATTGATTTTGTTTTTCGTTTATTTTTTTTTCGGGGGGGGGGGTGGCAGTTACCCAACAGGCAATTCATTTATTTTCTCTGTGTTTATCGCAGTCGTAAATAGCCATAAACAGTGTATTCTATATTACATGCAAAGATGAACAAGTGGACACAAATGAAATGAGAGAGAGGAAGTTTTTTCGAAATAAAGTCGATGCACTGCTTTGCTTCACGCCTTTGGAGCTGGGTGAACGCAGACAGCGTGTGAAAACACCGCTTAGTGAGACCCCGAGAAATGCAGCCAGTGGGGTTTGCTGCAATGTGCTTTTTTTTATTGTGGCTTTGTAGAATCTGAATTTCACCGAGAATAAAACTAAAAATCGATGACCCTTGTTTCATGCCGTGCTGGCAGACTATTGAGATTATTCATGGTAATATATAAACAGTGTAGGTAGCAATTTAGAATTTTATCGTTTGTGTCAGCGAAGGGGATTCTCTTCATTTCATTTTGTTGAAGTTGAATTCGGAGCAATCACTCTCTTTACACAACCTAAAGGATGTTCATCTGTTTTTTTTTTGATGTGGCGCCAACCAAGGAGACAGAGTTGGTGTTGCATGCCGGCAAAACAGCTCTGGCTCTGGCTTTCCGTCCGGATCTGGACGGCGGACACTTTTTTCCGTCCAAGCCTGAAAACTCAATAACAAATTAGAGATAGGGCGTCGCTGAAATCAGCGTCATATCATCGCACCTGTATCCTCTGCGGCGGAGGGCAGATCCTTGTGAATAATAAAGACCCGCCCTATCGGCTAGTCCGCTGTCGCGTATGGAACCTCGATGCTGGACTCGGGAGGGTTTTCGGGGGATGCGGAGTGAAGGTCGCGAGGGAGAGCGACGGGATGCCGCTCTTACGTCAGAGATGTGTGTCTGGTTTTTAGCAGCGACCTTGAGAAGGGGACGCGCCCGCCAGTCTTGTGCGTCGCCAAATTTAGATTCCAATACGGTGCGAGGAAGTCACAGATCAAAGCGAAACAAAACGAAACATCCGGGGCTGACATTTAAGAAAAACTGAGTCACAGAGAATATTTTATCCTCCTGAAGACGTTTTTCAGATCAGGAGGAGGTGAAGTGCACGAGGATTTGATGACTTTGAGTTTGGGTCACAAGCCGCTGGGAGAGGGAGTTGTCACGTCAAACTTACTCGCATCCGTCCCGGGATGCCGATCCGGAACGCTTCAACCATGAATTTCAAGAAAGATTCGGAAAAATTAAAAAAAGAGGACGACGGGGACAATTTCAATCGTTTTCCTGAATAAGCAGCCTCACGCACAGTAACGTTCCCTTGGAGGGAGGCAGGTGAAAAGGTAGGAAAAATCAACCCCCGACGTGGAAAAATAGCAAAATATTGCATAGTACGGTATGTGTATGAATTTCTAGCACAATTTCGCTGATATGTGAATAAACTAGTACGTTAGAAAAGCGTGCTTAATGTGGAAACCCCTCATCTCCCTCTCACTCCGTCACTTTGTTTTCTCTCCTTTTCAGCCCTTTTTAAAAACTGTTGATTACTTTTTAAATTCTCCCCCAATTGATTAGTTCGCCACTTCTTCCGTACTTCCTCGTGCCAAAGGGCAACTTTTGATCCATTTATCAGGGCTGCCGCTGTTGTGAAAGTTGCATTATTCCCTCTTAAGAAGATGAAATGAATATTAAATTCCTATAAGTTGGTTCTGGTGCGCCATCCATTAATAACCCTGTTGTGAACATTAGCGGCGCCTATTGAAGTGTTTCTTCAGTAACTTCTTTGAGAAGAAAATAAGTCACAACTTCAAACTTTGCGGTGTTTATAAAATAGAATCCTTAATGTGTTTTTCTTTTAGGGGTGTATACAGTAATTGGTACAATAGATAAAAGATGCCTTTCAGCCTCTCGAACAACGTTCTGTGCCCTCCCCACCGCTGTCCGATCTGGAACCGGGAGCGAATTTTGTTCTTTTCTCTCTCTCCGCGTGGTCTCCGGGTGTGTTTTTCTCTCTCTTTGTTGTGAGGCTGCAGAGGGCGTGGCTGAGGCGTGTCTGAGGCGTCGCTGAAGCGTGGCTGAGGCGTGGCTGAGGCGTGGCTGAGGCGTGTCTGAGGCATGGCTGAGGCGTGGCTGAGGCGTGTCTGAGGCATGGCTGAGGCATGGCTGAGGCGTGTCTGAGGCGTGGCTGAGGCGTGGCTGAGGCGTGGCTGAGGCGTGGCTGAGGCCTGTTGGAGGTGTGTCTGAGGCGTGTCTGAGGCGTGTCCGAGGTGTGGCTGAGTCATGGCTGAGGCGTGTCTGAGGCGTGTCGTCGCCGTGTCTGAGGCGTGGCTGAGCTGTGTCTGAGGCGTGTCTGAGGTGTGGCTGAGTCATGGCTGAGGCGTGTCTGAGGCGTGGCTGAGGCGTGGCTGAGGCATGGCTGAGGCGTGTCTGAGGCGTGTCTGAGGCGTGGCTGAGGCGTGTCTGAGGCGTGGCTGAGGCGTGGCTGGGGCGTGGCTGAGTCATGGCTGAGTCATGGCTGAGGCGTGTCTGAGGCGTGTCGTCGCCGTGTCTGAGGCGTGGCTGAGCTGTGTCTGAGGCGTGTCTGAGGTGTGGCTGAGTCATGGCTGAGGCGTGTCTGAGGCGTGGCTGAGGCGTGGCTGAGGCGTGGCTGAGGCGTGTCTGAGGCGTGTCTGAGGCATGTCTGAGGCGTGGCTAAGGCGTGGCTGAGGCGTGGCTGAGGCCTGTTGGAGGTGTGGCTGAGGCGTGTCTGAGGCGTCGCTGAAGCGTGGCTGCGTCATGGCTGAGGCGTGGCTGAGGCGTGTCTGAGGCGTGGCTGAGGCGTGGCTGAGGCGTGGCTGAGGCGTGGCTGAGGCCTGTTGGAGGTGTGTCTGAGGCGTGTCTGAGGCGTGTCCGAGGTGTGGCTGAGTCATGGCTGAGGCGTGTCTGAGGCGTGTCTGAGGCGTGTCGTCGCCGTGTCTGAGGTGTGGCTGAGCTGTGTCTGAGGCGTGTCTGAGGTGTGGCTGAGTCATGGCTGAGGCGTGTCTGAGGCGTGGCTGAGGCGTGGCTGAGGCATGGCTGAGGCGTGTCTGAGGCGTGTCTGAGGCGTGGCTGAGGCGTGTCTGAGGCGTGGCTGAGGCGTGGCTGGGGCGTGGCTGAGTCATGGCTGAGTCATGGCTGAGGCGTGTCTGAGGCGTGTCGTCGCCGTGTCTGAGGCGTGGCTGAGCTGTGTCTGAGGCGTGTCTGAGGTGTGGCTGAGTCATGGCTGAGGCGTGTCTGAGGCGTGGCTGAGGCGTGGCTGAGGCGTGGCTGAGGCGTGTCTGAGGCGTGTCTGAGGCGTGGCTGAGGCGTGTCTGAGGCGTGGCTGAGGCGTGGCTGGGGCGTGGCTGAGTCATGGCTGAGTCATGGCTGAGGCGTGTCTGAGGCGTGGCTGAGGCGTGGCTGAGGCGTGTCTGAGGCGTGGCTGAGGCGTGGCTGAGGCGTGTCTGAGGCGTGGCTGAGGCGTGGCTGAGGCGTGTCTGAGGTGTGGCTGAGTCATGGCTGAGTCATGGCTGAGGCGTGTCTGAGGCGTGGCTGAGGCGTGGCTGAGGCGTGGCTGAGGCGTGGCTGAGGCGTGGCTGAGGTGTGGCTGAGGCGTGGCTGAGGCGTGGCTGCCAAGGGGAAGGTTTGAGCGCGGAGGTCAGTCTCTGCATTCATGTCCGACGTGAGGGCTCCACACTCTTCGTTGGTCGATGTCTCCGAGCTGCGCAGTATAAAATACGGTCTCACCCCACTCACTCCTCTCACCATCTCACCCCTGTCACCCCTTTCACTTCCGTCTGTCCATCGTAATATTGCATCGTAATACTCAATAGAATACATACATAGCACAACAACATTTTGAAATTAGAACTCAAACAACTTTTTTAAATTAGCTTTAAAAAGGGGGTTTAGAATCAGAATCATACATTCGTGGCCGAGAACGCTTACAAATTCAAGGAATTTGACTTTGTCTCAATATTCGTGCAGAACATGAGAGCATACTGTGCAGTAAACTGCAAGAAATGGTAAAGCGAAGTTCAACAAAACAATCCAAAATATCCACCAAGTTAGCTCTATAACGTAGTGTGTTTAGACTGAGTGCAACAGGCCAAGCAGCAGATAAATGAAGAAGAGTGTGCGTGACAATCGTCATATTGAGTTAATTTATCAGTTTATCCTGTAAATCAATGTGGAGGTTATGGTGTTTGGTTTTATAGTAAGTTTGTAATGGCATGTGGGAGGTAAAATGGAAAAATGCAACTGATTAAAAAAAAAAAAAATACAACTTGTGAAGCTTTACAAATATACACAGAACGTTATTTGCCGCGTCTACTCAGAGACATTCAATTTCGGGCAAAAGCAATCAAGGTTTTTGTGACCTTTGGGCTGAACAGTGAGATGTATGCTCCAGCTTTCCATTGAGGACGAATTGCGGAACTTAATCTAAGAATTTCACCCACATGTTGCACAATAAGCAACCTTGCGCTCAAGCCTTTTTTTCCTACAATCTTCTTGCATACCAAGGATATTTCTCTCCTGTTCACAGTTTGCCACGATCATTGCTGAGACATACTTTTGTTACTTACTTACTTTTGTTGTTTATGTGTTTTTTATTTTTTTCAAATCGCCCTTTAACTGTACAGCAAGACGTCAATGGAAATGTTCCTGCTTTTGAAGGGAATTAACTTATTTTGTGTAATCTCAGGGTGCTTTGGAAAGACATTTAACTGCATAATGTGTGAACGTATGTGTATGCGTATGTACGTGTATGTATAGTATATGTATGTGATGAATAAACCTCTTGAATGTACTTTACAGAGTGGAAGATATCATCATCATCATCATAATCATCATCATCATCATCATCATCATCATCAAGTATGGATATAGTGTCATTATGTATTGGCTGATTGTCAAGTAAAGTTATTTTGTAAAAAAATAAAATAAAATGTTTTTGTCATATTTATTTTATTTCATTGCGTTTTTTTATTTCTAGATTATATTTATTTGTGATCATTAAGCTTTTGTATGCTTACCAAATTATACAAGTTTTAAAATTTATACAAGTTATTATAATAGTAATTTATATTCTTTATTGTTTATCATAGGTTTATACTTAGGTCTGTTTTAATTGTTTATTTTTCATTCCCTCTCTTGATCTCCAAATTATTCATCAGCTTTACTGGATACTGCCGATTCTTTCAGGTGATCCTCAGGTTTAGTGTTAATGGCATAATGCCATTTTCACAAAACACCAATTTCCCTCTGGGGATCAATAAAGTTTCTGTCAGTCAGTCTGTCTGTCTGTCTGTCTGTGTTTCTGTCTGTCTGTCTGTCCATCCGTCCGTCTGTCTATTGTGATAAGACTAGATATCGTCTGGGATTTTGGTCATCGTCACATTAAACAATATTAACATATTATGTTGTTATAGTTGAATGTGTCTTTAAGGTGCAGTAAAGTAATGTAGTTGTCCATAGTCTGTTCTTCATATATATATATATATATATATTTGTTCTGTTGTTGGTTTATTTTTAAATGCTGTATAGTTTTTTTATTTAATTGTATTTTTATTTTATTCAAATATTTTATCTTATTTTATTTTTTCTCTTCTGCGGATTAGGGTTGGGCAATGTTGACAAAATCAAATCACATTTCTTTTATCACAAGAACCTTGATTTTGAAGATCCGGTTAAATCTTTTGGAGGACTGAGGTTCTTTCATCAGTATTTGAGGTATATATATATATATATATATATATATATATATATATGTGTGTGTGTTGGCTGTCTATTACAGGACTCCTTTATTACTGTCATAGCGGTGGCAAACCATTGTTCCGTGACAGGCAGTATCCTTCATTTACTTCTTGGATGTTGTGAAAAACGAAACCGACTTTGTGCACCGCGTCCGTGCGCTAATGGTCTCCCACGGCCAGTGCACCGCCAAGGAACGCCCGACATTTGATACCAAAGTTTGTTTCTGTCCTTCAGGCGTTGCTCTTCAAATTTGTAGTTATTTCTTCCCCTCAGAAAACCTCGGCGGATTCCAGACCTCCGACGCCTCGGTAGGGCAGCCGGATGGCAGTCGGACATTCTTAATTCTCGGTCTGCCTTTTTCAATCTTCCCTCCGCCCCCCAACCCCACCCCAGATACGGCCGCAGACTCACACCCGAAGCTCCTCTCCCCCCTCCCCCGCGCCCCCCTCCAGAGAGTCTCCTGTCACGCCTCTCAGGACGCCGAGGCCGACCTCCTCCCCAAAACAAGCCAAGCGGCCGCTGCTGCTGATCAGCCGCGTCGCATCGGCCCCTATATCGCCCCGCCGCCACCTCGGCCGCGCCCCGGGAGCAGCAGCAGTAAATAAAGGCAGAAGAAGAATCAATAAACGCAATTGTTCATGCGGCTGGATTCGGGCGGGGAGTGGTGGTGGCACGCGACCCACCACCACCACCACCACCACCACCACCACTCGCTGCTCTGGGAGACAGAGCCGCCGGTGTTGTCCCCGAAAACCAGCGACGGGCAGCAGGCCGCAATTTTGTGTAATATTAGGCATCTGGAAAGCCTAATGGAGGGTTTTTTTTACCGGGAGATGGAACCGCGTCGCCCACCCTCGCGTGACCTCCGATGGAGCAGCTATTTTAAGGATGCCGAAGTCATTCCTCCTCCTTGAAAGATGAACGTGCCTCCACCTGCGGAGCTGAGCTCACGCTGGGTTTGAGAACGAGGGAGATCAGACGAGTGTTTCATTTCATTTTGTATTTTTTTTGTGCCGACATTATCAATAAGCTTATTATGTGCCGTATTTCTTTGTGGATGGATTTCCTAAAATAAATACATTTCATGTTTGGAACTTCCTTCAGAAAAAATAATGATCATGTTGGCTTAACACATTTGTAAGAGACTCTCCACAGTCTCTAAAGTATGTACTGCGATATCCTGAAAATAAAAATATTATTACTTAGTGTAGTTCAGTATCTTCATTGCAAAAAAAATAATCTAATTTTAAACATATTCTAACATAGTAATATAAAAATGCTGCACGTGTTAAAGTGCTGTACTCCATATAATCCATATCTATATGCACAGCTGGTGGTTTGCAAATAAACTGCGATCAATTCTAGATGGAGGATGATGTTCCACCTCCACCGTCTGTGTTGTCCCCAAGCTTCGTCCCAATAAAGAAATGGACTTTACCGCATGCTGGGCGCTCAGTTTGAGACATCCAACAGGGATTTCAAATTAAAAGTCCCCGCTGTTGGTGTGTGAGGGTTCAGGGTGCATTAGAAGAGACTTCCTGCTGTGATTTAAGATCAATGTCTCTTCTAAGTGTGGGAGGAAATGGACGTAGCCTACATTTAGGCTAAAAGATGGTGCAAACACAAACTAATTCACACACACACACACACACACACACACACACACACACACACACACACACACACACACACACACACACAGTGATGGGGATATAGACTGATCAGACAAAACATTAAAAGCACCACTAATAACCACTTATATTGTGCAGCTCACCCTCATTCCTCCAAAACAGCTGTGACCCGTGGAGGCTTGGACTCCACAAGACCTCTGAAGGTGTCCTGTGGTATCTGGCACCAAGACGTTAGCAGCAGATAATAATATATAAAAGTATATATATATAATAATAATATATAACAGTATATATATATAAATATATATATATAATATACAACAGTATATATATATATAATAATAATATATAATAGTATATATATAATTATAATATATCCCACCCCTTGACAGGTGCCATCGTAACCAGATGCTCAATGCTCAATGTCACTTCACCTTTCGGTGGTTTTAATGTTGTGGCTGATCATTGAATTTGTGTCAAAACACTGCCCTGCAGCCTTTTCATTATCTCATATTAGCTTGTGTTTCCTAAAGACTAATAAATAAATTGCATAATTAAAATTAAAATATAAAAATAAATCATCTAAAAAACAAAACATACATTTACAAAAAAAAAAAACCAATAACACTTCCAACAATATTATGCTTTCCCTCCTAGCGCCCCTTATCTCACGGGTTAGAGTTAACTCACGGGTTAGGTTTAGGGTGTGTGGTTAGGGTTTAGGGTTAGGGTTTTAGAGTAAGGGTAATGAGTTAGGGTTTTAGAGTTAGTGTAAGGGGTTAGGGTTTTTGAGTTAGGGTAAGTGGTGAGGGTTTTAGAGTAAGGGTAATGAGTTAGGGTTTTAGAGTTAGTGTAAGGGGTTAGGGTTTTTGAGTTAGGGTAAGTGGTGAGGGTTTTTGAGTTGGGGTAAGGTTTTAGGGTTTTAGCGTTAGGGTAAGGGGTTAGGGTTTTTGAGTTAGGGTAAGGGGTAAGGGTTTTTGAGTTAGGGTAAGGGGTAAGGGTTTTTGAGTTAGGGTAAGGGGCCAGGGTTCTTTTTTACATCAATGACCCTCAATTTGATCCTCATCAGTTCAGACCCCCATTTGAAAAGATTTAGTGTCTGGGTTCCCAGTCGGAGCAGATTTTTATTTTCTCCACTATAGTTCAACTGGGGACCCCTTCGGACCTCTCACACGACCCCCGGCGGGTCCACGGACCCCGTGTTGAGAACCATAGGTCTAATTGGCCAAAAAATGAAATAGTGTGTGAGGTGATGATTTCAATGGGATCTGCCACGGGAGCTGCATGTTGGGGCCATTTGTTTATTTCACAGATTTATTTCTTTTCATTTTTCTTTTTCTTTTATTTTCTTCTCTTTTCTTTTCCTTTTCCAAACTCCTCCAAACACTAGACGCTCTGTTCGTTGTGCTTCTCTCTTAATATCACTTTGTGTCTCTCCATCCACGGTACCTTTCCCGTTTGTTCTGTCTTGTTAGTTTGATCTTCCCCGACTCCTTCCGTCCGTCCGTCTGCCATCCTCCCTCTCTCTCTCTCTCGCCTTCCCTCTCTCTCCCTGTCTCGTTGCTGTGATCCGTGACCTTTTGTTTTATTGTCGAAATTATTTTCAGGGTTGTGTTACCGCTCTATTCTGGTGCTAGGAACCAACGCCAAAGGGGCTTTTTATGCCTTTTTTCATCTTTTTTATTTATTTATTTATCTTTTCTGCTGTGAACAAGTGTTCTCTACATCCGCCTGATTTGCAGTTGAACTTTTCAACAATCGCCCCAGCGGCACAAAAGGTGACCCAGCCGGGCCTCACGTTCCAAATTGGAGCGCGGATCCTGGCAGCCGGAGCTTAGAGGCGCCGCGCCGCTGCCAAGATCCGGAGGAGGCAGAAATGAGGATTAAAAATGCCTCTTCCGTTAATTTTATGTTTTTATTTTGATTTTTTTGGAGTCACTTCGAAAAAACAAACGCCCGCGCTCCCTCTCCTGTAGGTGTTTAACACGGGAGCCAGGAACCCAACACAGTGTTAAAATCACACCATTTAATAGCACCGCACAAGTACTTCATTTCATTGCATTGCTTTATGTACTTTAGATTCAAAGCATGTGTATTTTATTTTGCACTGTAATCGTGTGGAGAGGGAAGGAGAAAGGTCAGTATTTTAATATTTATAGGAATGTTATCTCGACGGTAAACTGCAAATTGCATCACCAACTTTATTCTTAAAAAAAACAAAACACATTTGCATGTTTTTTTTGTTCACCTCAAAAAATGCATAGTAAATCATCTGATCTCAGAGAGAATTTCACTATAATAACCCCTTGTTTCTCGCCATACGCCATGCTCCCGTAGCACTGCACTTAGGAACTAATTTATGGTACATTTTGGAATATTTTGTAACTTTCGTGTGACTGTGATGTGTCATTAGAGCCGAATTGTATTACAACGCTGTGCAAGTAAGACGCGACACATCACTCCATTATCTACATGGATTACTTATTGGTCCTCAATTGGGGTAAATATACCTTTATTAGGTTGTGAAGTAGAAATAAAATATTGTTGTAGACCACTGGTTAAATCAGGTGTATTCTTAAATGCATGCACAAGCAAACATTGGAATTATAAACTTTAATACGTACTGTAACTACATAATAAAACAAAACTTTTGCACTTGTAAGTCATGGAGTTCAGTGTTTGATCACCTTAGAAGCCATGATCAGGCGGCTCACTGGTACCTTATGGCATTCCTCCATTGGAATCCAATTATAGCTCATAACATAAGATGAGATAAGATGACACTTTAGAAACCTCTGGAGGGAAAGTCAGGCCTGAGAGCCACAGAGAACAGTGTAGACGACGAAGAGATAGAAATTAAAATGAGATAAGAAAAAGCACATTTACTTGGAGTAGGGCCACTATTCTAACTAGTCTCGCTATTCCAATGAGCAGCACATTTCTAACTAACTAGTCTATCTAGTACCACTGTTCTAACTAACTACTCTAACTAGTAGCACTATTCTAACTAGTAGCACAAGTCTAACTAACTATTTTAACTAGAAGCACTGTTATAACTAACTAGTCTAAGTAGTAGCATTATTCTAACTTGTAGTACTATTCTAACTAACTATTCTAACTGGCAGCACTATTCTAACTAGTAGCATGATTCCAACTAATTGTTCCAACTAGTAGCACTATTCTAACAAACTATTCTAACTAGTAGCACTATTTTCAAACTAAATATTCCAACTGGGAGCACTATTCTAACCAACTATTCAAACTAGTAGCACTATTCTAACTAGTAGCACTATTCTTACTTACTATTCTAACTAGTATCATTATTCTGACTGGTAGCACGATTCTAACTAACTATTCAAACTAGAAGCAATATTGAAACTAATTATTCTAAATAGTAGCAATATTTGAACTAACTATTCTAACTAGTAGTTCTATTCTCACTTACATTTCTAACTAGTAGCATTATTCTAACTGGTAGCATTATTCTAGCTATTCTAACTATAGGCATTATTCTAACTAACTATTCTAAATAGTAGCACTATTCTTACTAACTATTCTAGTTCGTAGCATTATTCTAACTAACTGTTCTAACTAGTGGCATTATTCTGACCTATTGCACTATTCTAACTAGTGGCATAATTCTGACTGGTAGCAATATTCTTACTAACAATTCTAACTAGTATAATTATTCTGACTAGTAGCACTATTCTGACTAACTAATACAACTAGTAGCACTATTCTAACTAGTAGCATTATTCTAACTAATTATTCTAACTAGTAGCACTATTCTAACTAGTAGCACTATTCAAACAGAGTATTCTAACTAGTAGCAGTATTCTAATTAACTAGTCTAACTAGTAGCGTCATTCAAACTAGTAGGACTATCTTTAAAATTGTAACTAGTAGCACTGATCTAACTGGGAGCATTAGTCTAACTAACTATTCTAACTATTAGCATTATTCAGACTAGTAGCACTATTCTCCTTAGTAGAACTATTCTAACTGGTTGCAGTATTCTTACTAACTATTCTTATTTATACCATCACTCTTACTAGTAGCACTATTATAATTAGTAACAAGACTCTAACTAACTAGCCTGACTGGTAGCAGTATTCTTACTAACTATTCTAATTATATATCATTCTGACAAGTAGCACTATGCTAACTAGGAACACGACTCTAACTAACTAGTTAGACTAGTAACACTATTGTAACTAGAAGCACTACTCAAACTATTTATTCAAACTAGGAGCACGGTTCTAACTAACTATTTTAACTATAAGCACTATTTTTTACTATTATAACTAGTAGCACTAGTCTCACTAGTAGCAGTATTCTTACTATTATAACTAGTAGCACTATTCTAAATAACTATTCTAACCAGCGGCACTATTCTAACCAGTAGCACTATGCTGACTAAGTAGTCTAACCAGCAGCACAATTCTAACTACTAGCACTATTCTTACTAGTAACACGATACAGACTAGCGGCACTATTCTTACAAGGACCACTATCCTCTAACTAATGATTCTAACTAGTACCACTATTCTTACTAGTAACACTATTCTATATAACTATTCTAACTAGTAACACTATCCTAACTAGAAACAATATTCTAACTAACAATTCTAAGTCGTATCATTATTCTAACTAGTAGTACTATTTTAACAAGTCATACTATTCTGACTAATGGCACTATCCTAACTAGTGGCGGCACTGCCCTAACTAGTAGCACAATTCTAACTAATAGCACTATCCTAACTAGTGGCACTATCCTAACTAGTAGCACTATTCTAACTAATAGCACAACTCTTACTAGTATCACTTTTCTAACTAATGGCACTATTCTAACTAATAACACTATGTTTACTAGTATCACCATCCTAACTAATTGCACTATTATAACTAGTAGTGCTACCCTAACTTCTAGCACTATTCAAACTAGTAGCAATATTCAAACGAATAGCACTATTATAACGAGTAACACTATTCTAACTAGTAGCACTATTCTAACTAACTATTATAGCTAGTAGCACCATTCTAACTAACTATTTAAAATAGTAGCACTATTCTAACAAGAAGCACTTTTATAACTAGTGGCACTATCGTAACTAATAGCACTGTTGTAACTATTAGCACTTTTAAAATGAATAGCCCTTTTCTAGTGCTAACTAGTAGCAATGTCCTAACTAGTAGCACCATCCCAACTAATAGCACTATCTTAACTAGTATCACTATTCTAACTAGCAGCAGGGGACATACTGTCCCGTATACACATAGGGGGCATACTGTACCGGGGACATACAGATGACATACTGTAACTGGGACATACAGGGCACATACTGTACAGGGGATGTACTTTACCGGGGACATACAGGGGATGTACTGTAACTGGGACATACAGGGCACATACTGTACAGGGGATGTACTTTACCAGGGACATACAGATGACATACTGTAACTGGGACATACAGGGCACATACTGTACAGGGGATGTACTTTACCGGGGACATACAGGGGATGTACTGTACGTAGGACATACAGTGGACATACCGTACGTGGGACATACAGGGGACAGAGTGTACCAGGGACATACAGGGGACAGAGTGTACCAGGGACATACAGGGGACAGAGTGTACCGGGAACATACAGTGAACATACTGTACTGGGTACATACAGGGGACATACTGTACCGGGAACATACAGTGAACATACTGTACTGGGTACATACAGGGGACATACTGTACCGGGGACATACTGTACCATTTACAGCAGCAGGGTCAGATTTAAGTGACCCTGGGTGAAAAAAGGGTGAAAGAAATTCACAACCCAAAGGATTTAACTCTAAATGTTATTTAGCAGGAGGCTGAATCACAGGCGTTGCACATGTTCAAATTATTGATTAATACATACAAAAAAAAAAACATGAATCTAAAATTGATTATAATTGGAAAATAATTGATTGTTCCTTGACTAAATAAACATGAACCCTTTGAACTCAAAGGGCGGCCTCTATACGGAGGCATTTGCAGCAGATAGGACCGTCCGTCCCCTCGACATGAGGGACGGACGGCCTCGCTCCCTGTGATTTGAGGCGGAGGGAGCAGGCTCCGACCGCCGTCCGAGTTCATCTCGTTACAACCACTTACAAAGCCTTTTGATGAAAACGAAAATGCATTGCTTCAACCCATTTAAATGACTTAGGAAGTCATTGTATCAAGATAAACTTGGATTCGTCTGGATGTTTTCTGTCAAACCCCTCCGGGCTTCCGTACCATGCGGGCCGCTGCAGTTTGTCATTGTGGCGGTGCATTTGATGTGCTTTGACGTTTATCAGACATATCTTCTTCGATATATCTTAATGTTTATTGTACTTTCGCTTTAACCCGATCACTTTGTTGTGCACAGGCATTGTATATTACTGCTGTCTATGTTGGATATATATTTTGTGTATTTTGCATCGGAAACGTAGCTTATTTTTTTCTTCTTTCCAACATTTACTATAAGAATACGTAGGGCGGGCCTTGCCTTTGCACGGGCCATTGGTGGGTGAGGGGGGGCCCCGCTGGCTCACCTGAAAGGCAGGTGGTTCAGGCGGGGTGTCAGTCTAGCGGCCCGGTACCTGGCTCCGTGCCTGCCGTCGGTGGCCCGGGTTCTGCACCTGCGGCTGGGTCTTGTGCCTGCATGTGGGGGTGGGTTGTATGTGTGCGCCTCAGGGGTGCAGGGTCACCTCATGCTCTCTGGGACTGGTTCATGCTCCTTGGGGCCGACTGTGGCTGTTGCTGGGCGGGCTTCCAGTTTCAACCGTTGGGGCCGGTTGGGGGGGATCTTCTGTGGCTGAAGGGCGGGGTGCGCCGGGCTTTCCTGCGGTGTGGGGCGTCCCTACGGCCGCAGGACTCTTGGGTGGCTGCGGGGCCTTTTCTGCTGCTTGGAGGCGCTGCAATATAATATTGACCTCATACACCAGCACTAACACACACACACACACACATACACACACTCACAGGCGGACTCATCACAGGCACACACTCACAACACCAGCACCTGGCTTGAACACACCCCAACACCCTCCTGGTTACATCCTTCTCCTCGTCTCTTTTATTGTACGTTGAGAATTTGAACTACACTTGCAGACTAACTCCGTCCGGGATGCAATGACAAAAATACTTTGTGTTGTATGACCAGCATGCTGACAGCACAGGTTAAAAAAACCACAACTTTTTACTTATTCTTTAATTTGGGACATTGTTGAGATAGTACAATTGGGGGAGCGAGTGGCCCTTGCTGCTGTGTTGTGCACATGGCAAATACTTGAACACTTATTCAACCCATTTTTATTTTCAAAGTTTAACATCACTTTTGTTCCAACACGGAGACGATGGCTCCAGTCTGAGATGCTCCAGCATTGCACTCCGTGCAAAACTGACTTGGCAAGCAGGAAGACCTTCCACGGCCGATGCAACAAGCACCCCCTTTTCAAAAAAATGAAATCCTTTCAAAAGAGAGAATGAAAAACGTCCTCTCCGCCTACACCTGAGAGAAACCAGAGCCATGCACTCAGAGAGTGTTTTTTTTATTTTTTAGGTGTAAACAGCAACTTCACCAGGGCCATCTTGGAGCTCGGTGTGATAAATAAAATAGTGCCTGCACTCCATCGTCCATTACCTCCACAACTGGGATTAGCCCCAAATAATGTCTGCCAAAGATCAGTGATTCACAAGCCCCACGTCTTAGAGTTCTCTCCTCTACGCAAATCAAAAAGAGGACTTTGTTCCACCTTGCGTCGGTGCTTTTCCTCTCACTGTCACTTCTCTGTGTGTCAGTCCTGAATAACCATCAGAATGATTCTTTTAGACGGTTTCCAAAAAAGCATAAGGGGGCGGGAGGGGTTTGAAACTCGTGGGTGATGGGTGAACATCGAGAGATACACACTGCATATACAGTATGAGGCGCAGCTTGTGGAGCTAGTTCTGCCGGACAACTCGACCGCGCCACGCGCTTCAGCGCCGTTATTTGGCCCGGCCGATTTAAGCAGGCGGTACCCCCTGCCCCGCCCTGCCCTGCCCGCTTTGCTGTGATTCGCCCACCTCCCTTGTGTCCGCCATGCGAGTGGGGTGTCGCGTTCTGTCCAGTGGGCAGATTCACACTCATCACTTCTATATCTCTAGCTCACTAAGTGTCTGTGCGTGTCGTACACCTCGCTGGGAGTGATGAGCGGTAGAACCCAGGTGCTTCAACTCAAACAATGCAAAATAAATCAAGATAATTTTAAAGTGGATCTAAGAGTTGTACGTCAGAAATACACACACATACACACACAGGTTCATAGAAAATCAAAGGCGTCCTTTGAGATATGGAACCTGGTTTACTTTGCCCCCTCCGTTTGGGCGAAGTGCAGCGGCGTCACTAGGGTTGGTGTCATCCGATGCGGTAACTCATCATGGGTTTGGCCCTTATTCAGTTGTTGTAAGAGAGTGACTGAGGAAGTCTCCCCTTCAAAAAAAGACTGCAGAAAAGACCCTGCATGCCCCCACCTAGTGAGAGCGGGATTGTTTTCCACCAAACAAAAAATGAAAATAAAAATAATAATAAAACGGAACCAAAAAAAAGGGACGTACGAAAAAAAACATGCTTTTTACTCTTTATATGTTTTGTCTTTATCTCTTTAAAGCACTGAGAACCTTTCCCTCCGGATTGGAATTGGACACCCAGGGGACCCGAGTGTAAACTGCGACATATGAAGCATTTCATCTAATTTATGTTGAGCCTCCCTCCCGCTGTGTCGCCTTCTCCAAGAGAGTCTAGAAGAGGAGAGGAAGGGGAAGGGGAAGGGGGGCTTGGAGACCACTGCTTGTTTTCTGGTTTTTCTTTTTTTGGGGGGTATTTTCTTTGTCATAAGAGCTCAGAAAAATTGAAAATGAAGGAAGAAAAAAAAATGAGGCTTTGGTAATTCATTCTAAAAGGGCTATTGGTGACCTAGGCTTAGAAAGAGAAGTCGTACAGGATTTAGTTCTCTGGGTTTTATTTAGCCAGACAGATTCCTGGCGAGACACTGTGGTGGAATTAAGGATTGTTTCTGTGTCTGTAGGTAATTATTTGTGCTTATTCGTTTGGTTACTTTATATGCTTTATGATAATGATTGAATAATGTGCTCCTCTATATACTGTTTCCAAAAATATCAGCCATGGGCATGTTGTTGTATTGTGGTCAGTTAACTGTCAAACTTCATGATTATTTACAAAAATAATAAAATTATATATATATATATATATATATATATTTATGTACATATATGTATATATATATATGTATATATATATGTATATCTTCACCAATAAAAGCAACAACAAATCAAGCATCAAGCAGACGAGGGTAAACCCAGATTTTGGAAAGTAGCTTCAAATGGAATTCTGGGACTTGTAGCATGAACCGCCTAACACATCCATTTTTACTTCAAACCAATTTGGGAAATTGGGTGATTGTCGTGCCTCTTCATGTCACTTTCTGCAGGTAGATTGCCTATCAACATGATCCACGCCAAACAGATGTCAGAGGAGCCTAGATTCGCTCTCGGTCTCAGTTGATCTCGGTGGATCCTGAATAATCCTCCTCTCCGCTCTTTGTTGAACAAAGAGCCAAGCGGTGCAACAACAAAACACATTTGCTGGCGCGGTCAGGTTTGGAGGCGTCATCAGTCAGTTGGAAAAGAGACAAAACAAAAAAACCTGTTAATATGGTTCTAATGAGTAGCCCATTAGGTCTACAAATGCACTGGAACCTCTTGTTGTTAATGAGGTTTGAGGTTTGGCTCGACTTTAATCGAGTTTGCATAAGGAATAAGGTATTCTCAGTAGAATAACCCACGTGTTGCTGAATACACGGACACTTGAGAAGAGAAGAAGAATCTCTCTGATGGTGGAAACGCCGTAATACAAAGTGCGGAGGGCGTTGAAGGATGCTAAGTGGATATACAAGTACACAGTGGAGCTACAAATGGAGCAACGAAACACCAGGCACTTGTCGCAGGGGCAACTACAAATGCAGCCCCTCCCCAGCCACGAGCATGGACACCTCCCTAGCCAATGAACTGAACTTCTTTTATGTTTGGTTTTAGGCTGCCAACAACACTGCTAGCTCGCCGGCTAATATGAGTCACACTGCTGGGGATGAGCGAGCAATCTCAGTGTCTGAGCATGACGTCAGGAGGGCTCTGATGCGGGTGAACAGCAGGAAAGCTGCGGGCCCAGATGGCATATCTGGGTTAGTACTGAAGACCTGCGCTAACCAGCTAGCCCCGTTGCTCACCAGGATATTCAACACCTCCCTGGCCGAGTCGGTTGTCCCGTCCTGCTTCGAGAGGTCCGATGTCATCCCTGTGCGGAAGATCACCTCTCCAGCCTGCTTGAATGACTACTGATCTGATCTGCTGGCCCTCACCTCGTCGGTCATGAAGTGCTTCAAGAGGCTGATTCAGGATTACTTCTGCGCCTCCCTCCCCCGCACCATTGACCCGCTGCAGTTCACATACCGGCCGAACAGGTCCACGGACTATGTGGTCTCCCAGGAACTGCACACCATGCTCACCTGGCTTGCCGTAAGGGCAAGGTGGCAGGTGCGTGAACTCACTAGGGGTCCTCTCTGAGACACTCACATAGGCCCCACTGCTTACTGTACTG
>NC_137196.1:27416811-27454311 GCF_960531495.2 Zeus faber | reverse complement strand
TTGGCGGATCCACTCTAATCTCACAAAGCCGCACGAGATTCGACACGGCGCTGTGGCTACGCAATGTTACCAGGAGTCTTGACTCTCATAACCAGAAATCTTAGATTTTGAACATGTTAAATATTTTAGATTTGCCGGGACGGACTTCCGAACAGATCGGGGAAAGTAGATAACACGATAATACCGCGGTGATTTTGAGAAGCATCAGAATATCGGGACTAGACAATTTGTCAGAAGGGGGGGAATCCGGGCGAAAATTGGCTTTATTATCCTCTAACGTGAAGCCCACTTTAGGTAGCTAGGTCTCAGTACTTGTACTTCCAGTACCAAAACTGCTTAGCAGTAATAGGAAAGGAGTCCCTCGCACCTTCAAGATTCAAGATTTTTTATTTGTCACATACATATACATACTTTCATACATATATGCAGTGAAATGTAATGTAAACCTGTAAAATGTAAACCTCCCTACATCCCTTACATCTTCCCAGAAACCATCCTCAGACCCTTTGTATCGTGAACCCCCTAAATGAGTGCGGTGGCCATTACCAGCTTCTTCCTTTTCTTCTTCTTCTCACTCTTTTTTCCTTCGGTCCCTCTCTCCTTCCTTCCTTCCTTCCTTCCTTCACTTCTTCTATTAATCGCCTGCAGCAGATCAGGTGGAGAGATGAAGCTGGCACATCTGTCCTATGCTGTTGGTTTTTGTTTTTTTTCCTATTTCGTTATTTTCTGGGTTTCCTGTGACCCCTCCCCCTCTCTCTCTCTTCCTCTCTCCCTCTCCATCTCCCGCTCCCTCTCTTCTCTCCTCCGCAGGCCTTAAGGATATAATGGTGAGTCAATTCCCTGTGTACTGCCCTCGCCGCCTCACCGCCTTGTTTTCCAACAAGAGAAATACTCTTGTCGTGGTTTCTGTCTTCTGGCTTCCCCCTCTTTTACTATCTCTCATTTCTCTCTCTCTCTCTCTCTCTCTCTCTCTCTCCCTTACCACTTTTTTTGCCTTATTTTTTCTTCTGGTGCCCAGAAGCTTTGTCTCACAGTTCTCTGCTGCCTTCCTCTCTCTCCCTCAACCAGTATTTCTCTGTATGTAGAGGGTTTAATTAAATGGGATGATTTTCCCAAAGTAAATTGTTATTAAGATTATTATTATTATTATTATTATTATTATTATTATTATTATTATTATTAGGGGTCAAGTCCGCTGGGCTGGAAACCTATTGTTATTTTCGGCAGCACCTTATTGTTATTGTTTGGGAAAAATTCTCGAAATTTCTAAGCGTAAAACTATCTGGAACACCAACTTCGGTATAACACACAAACATGGTTGGGGTCTTGTTTGAACCGAGCAGTCACAAAAACCTTGTTGTTGAAGTATCATCCAAATAGATCCACAAACGAAGCAAAAATTTTGAGTGAAGTTACACAGACGAGCCAGTACATCTGACTCCTGATATCTGAAATATGTCCAACCTGACTAAAACTATCTGTAATGCATGCTTTAGCATAAGCTACGAATTCAGTTAAGGTGTAGTTTAAACTGCTATCTCACAAGGATCTTGCGGTTCAAATCCTCCAAGTCGATCCACATATGGAGCAGATATTTACAGCAGATACTGAGCAGAACAAATTTGACGCAAAATATTTGGTTGGTCTTGGTTGACTGACACGTCACACGTCTCGTTCTAAAATGAACAAGATGATATTTACAGTCAGACACTTTATGACATCATCATATTGTTTACTATAAATGTACAGATTCCGATTGAGAATGTCCAGTTGGACCATGTCCAGTGTGTGGCATGGAATCGGTTGCTCTGTAGTGGTTGGATGGTACCAAACTATCGAATTACGTGCATATTTATACAGATTCTTACCTGGTAGATGTCAGTAGATCTGTTCAATTGATATTTTAAATCTGTGGTCCACATTATTTTGCCGGATTATTATAAAAAATAATAAAAAATAGTGCTTTAGATTTCTGAAACGTGTGACTGAGTGATGCGTTCAAGATCCAGAAAAGTGTCAGAAAAATTGAAGCCGTGCAATGGTAATTACCCAGAGAAAAACCCAGAAAACTGTACATGGTATTCCAGGGTAGCCTGGGATGGTACAGGGTAGTAGAAGGTAGTGCAGGGAAGTCCAGGATGGTAAAAAGTAGTCCACGGTAGTACAGGGTGGTACGGGGTAGTCCAGGGTACTACAGGATAGTCCAGGGTGGTACAGGGTAGTCCAGGGTAGTCCAGGGTGGTACAGGGTAGTCCAGGGTAGTCCAGGGTGGTACAGGTTGGTACAGGGTGGTAAAGGGTAGTCCAGGATAGTACAGGGCAGTTCAGGGTGGTACAGGGTGGTCCAGGGTTGTCCAGGGTGGTACATGGTGGTACAGGGTAGGGCAGGGTGGTACAGGGTGGTACAGGGTAGTCCAGGGTTGTCCAGGGTGGTACAGGGTAGGGCAGGGTGGTACAGGGTGGTCCATGGAAGTCGTGCTGTAGAATTGTAGCTGTCATCGATATGTGACCCAGGGCAGTTAAACCCAAATTGTCAATTATAAAATCATTACAAGCCGCCAAATAAGTTGAAAAAACCTTTCTAGAAGGAAAATTAGATTTTTCCAGATTTGTGTTCCTGTGTGTTTTATTTATTTTATTTATTTATATATTTATCTCAACGTATTTCAAAACCGAGTTTGATGTATAAATAGTAGATTAATGAACAGAGTTGACTTACCAAGATGTTGAACAGCGCTGAACAATGCCAATCGATCGTTTCCTCGACCGTGAAAATCATCCGTCTATATTCCATGTGATGTGAAGTCATAATGTGAAACCTTTTTGATAGAGTTCAACCTTTAAATCTTACTACTTTAACACACACACAGAGACATAATTGTGTAGGTGGCGTATACCAAAGAAGAAGAAAAGCTGACGTCACTTCCGTAAACAAGACGAGGATCCTTTGGTTTCACTTGTCTGTGAAAACTGAAAAAAAAAACTTGCCTGTGAAAATCGTCCCTGTGTTGTTATGGATTAAGAGAAGCGGGTGGCGGAAGCTCTAAATCATATTGCAGACCGTAATCTGACCAGTGTGATAGATCCTGGTCAGTGTGAGCACGTACTGGACTTCATTTTCCGTGATGATAGTCAGTTCTCTGACAGCGAGAAGAAGAACAATCTTTAATCGTCACACAGCACACAGCCGGTGAAATGAGGCCTCTGCGTTTAACCCATCCTGGCTTGTCCTTCCTCCAGGGGGGCAGCCAGGAGCAGTGGACGCGCCCGGGGACCTGGTGATGAGTGTCCATCGCTGTTCAGACCATGATGTGTGCATGTTTTTGGGGGGCTTATCACGAACCTGGAGGATATTTCAACAAGCGGATTTCCTTCTGAATGTGACGATGAAACAGAATATTTTCAAGAACCACCGGAGGAGACCGACGACACACCCGTTGCTGTTACAACGGAAGAAGTTTCTACAAGCAGCGATTTCTACAGCATGAGGAAATACGCTTGGAGAGGGAGGTCTGCAACTCCAAGAACACCTGTGAGCGCCTCAACCTCTCTGTGGTTCGTTGTGTTAAACCCTTGAGCAACCACAGCAAGATGCATTACAGTTCTAACTTTGCTCGACCGGTTAGTACATGGACTGAAGAAGTGATGTAAACTTTGGCTATTCATCGTGGAGCGAGTTACATGAAAGGGGTTGACAAAAGGCTACAGCATAAATTTAAAGTGGTTTGGTCAACTATGAACATTCCTAGACGATTTTGGCTATTTGGCATATGCACATTTATATATGAAATTACACACCGGGGTTGATATACAACGATTAATATTATTGACAGACTGTACATTTTGTTGTGTTGTCCGCACTTTTAAACTCCTAAATAATTCCACTTTTATAAAACATGTATATTCTTACTGTTAAATAAATCCTTTTTAAAAACAAAGATGTTGTGTGTCGATGACACTGTTCAACGTTCTCTTATAAACATAAGAACAATGCAGAGATTGCCCCATTCAGCGAGGTGTCGAGTCCCAATTCAGCAGGGTGTCAAGTGGCAATGCGTCAAGTACCCATGTGGCTTTGTTGGTCCTCCAACCATTTGCATTCTGGGAGCTGGCTGAATGAAGCCAAGTGTGGGGGGACTCTGAGGGTGATTATCTCAGAAACAGTTTGCCGCACCCTCATCATTAACAAGCCATAACTTTGAACATATTTGCTGGATTCGCACAAGTGACACCTTTGAAGCTCAGATTCTCCACTTTCAAATGACATGAAAAAAAGTCAAAAGGTACCAAATGTACCTAAAGTTTGCGGTGGGTCACATATGTGTGTGTGAGTTGAAAGACTCAAACCAGTCTCAATACGATCCCAATCGGCCAGATCACGATTAAATCAAACAATGACCTTGCCATGTCAGACTTAAACAAAACATGACGTGACATTTAGCCTTGGAGAGACTTTGTACCAGATATACAGCTGTAATGTACTTGTATATGTCAACTTCAAGGTTGCATGTGGGCAAACTAGAGAGAGCACATATGCTCCAAAAATGTACCATGATTCATAAAATCCGTCCACGTAGGTAGTTCTTTATGCACGCTTCCCAATCAGACCGTAGCCATCTTTTAATTCCACAAATGAAAAAGATTGTTTCAGATGCCAACAAGAGATGACGTGGTTCCATCAATTTGTACAGGAATCGTAGTCAAACTGACAAGCAAACCGACGTGGAGTTGTTTTTTTGGGGACCGGAGGGACCGCTGCCATGCCAAATTACCCTGTTCAATTTGAACGGTTTTTATTTCGTCCCTCTCTCCCAGGAAGCAGGAGCTGCTTCTCCGGACTTCACCACAGCCCTTCACCAGGATTTACAACCATTTGATTTAACCTTCTCCTCGTTACTCTAAATCGTTTCTCTTTCTTTCTTTCTTTCTTACTCCTTTCTCCTGACAGTCTTATTGAACCCGACGAAGTCGAAGTCGGTGAAGAACTAGCCAAGTCGAGGGAGCGGAAAAGTTTTGGCAAGTGCAGCAGGGTTTTCTGGCGATGTAGGTCAGGGTCTCGGTATGGATGAAGTGTCATGTCTCTGGGCAGTGCTTTCTTAAAACCTTCAGCCACACATCCAAATGAAAAATGTAACTTTATTTATTTTTTTATTTTTGACCAGAATCCAGGTCCACACGCACGCACGCACACACACACACACACACACACACACACACACACACACACACACACACACACACACACACACACACACACACACACACACACACACACACACACTTTTGGTGTCCCTCAGCCTACTTTTTATTTATTTATTTATTTCTGACCGATGGCTGCTACCACAGGCAGTTAGGGGACTTCCACGGTAAATAGGCCATAACGAAGTAAGCCAAACTGGGTCGAGCCCGGTTACTGACATGACGTCATGAGCAAAACACTGTGGATAATTTGACCATAAGTACAATAAATGTCGAGTAACCACAGGTGATCTCTTTCAACCGGCCCACCTTCAAATGATCCATATCTTTAGTGTTTTTCCATCATAGCGAGTTGGTCTAAGGTTGTTGAGTGGGTTCACAACAGGGCTGAACAGAAATGTGGAACATGACATTTTGATGACATTTTGATGACATTTTGATGACATTTGGATGTCTGACAGTTATCATTTCATTATCCTTTGTTTACACCAGTGGTAGTATGGCAGTCTATCAAACGAAAGGCACAATTTAGTTTTGGCGTGCTGTTAGGAAACCCTTTTGGTTTCACTTCATTTGTGGTGGAAAATGAATGACTGTGACGACTGTGTCGATGTCACTGGAGCAGACGGTCAAAGATGGTCGGAGGGTGACCAGGGTCACTGGGAGTGTCACCGTGAGGTGAGGTGGGCATCAGGGTTCACTTTCTGATTTTTTTCCCTAAAAGCCCTGCTGGGCGTTGTCTTTTCAGTCCAATGAACTGTTTGACCAGTCCTTCCATCTCCTCAGATAAGTCTGCCCGACTCCAGAGGGGATGTCGCTGATGTGTGTTGTCCTTCAGTCAACAACCCCCTTTTCTCTCTGTATGTAAATTTCTAAATTGTAGGATGTCCTGTTGAACCCTACAAGAGACCACCGGAAACAAAGAGGTGTTAGAATTCCTCTGGCGTGCTCCCAGCAGACGCCTTCTGTTGCGATCAATAAAGAAGAATCGGTTTTATGTTCCCATCTAGATGGCTTCTAATTGTTTTTGAAGTTTATAGTTTCAAGGTATTAGAATTCCCATGACACAGCTCAAGCGGGAAAACACAACATGTGGAACACATGCAAACCGACCGAGTTGCTGGCGGTGAATTTTACATTTGTATTACACAGCCTGGGGGCGGCCGTGGCTCAGCACTTAGAAAACATGTAGTTTGGCTCAATACCCGGCTCCTCGTGTCGAAGTGTCCTTGGGCAAGACATTGGACGGCCTAACTGCTCCCAATGAACAGGTTGGCACCATGCACGGCTGCCATCGGTGTATAAATGGATGCCTACAAACGTATATCAAATAGACTCTAGTACTCCTTCACCTTGGTGCATTTCCTCAAGGCCACACACTGTGGACTGGTGACTATCAGCTGATTCCACTCATCGGTCACACCTCAAAATCCCAGAGAGCATGTGCACTTTCTGAACGCGGATGTCCCCTAGATAACAGATCTACATTTGTGTAGAGTATCTCCCAGAAGCCTGTAGCCTCACTCTACAAGCAGCGGGTGGAGCGGGTGGAGAGGGAGGCCCGAGTCCTCTCGGGCGGGGGGGGTGGCCGGCAGCAGCCATGTCCTCCATCTGCACCTACCCGGGTGCTCAACCCATGGGCACAGAGCGAAGTTCACCCCTGAAGCCATGCACCTGTTTAACAAGGAAGTGAAAGGAAAAGGCTCCAATCAGGAGCTCAGCTCATGATGCCTAATTATCCAATGCAGATGTTTTTAAAGTACTTTTTATTAAACTTTAAGCAAATGCCCCTGGAGCCCAAGGGCCAAGATCGCACGTTCCGGCCCTATCTGTCCCGCCTTGTATTTTGAGTGCACTAAATGTAATTGTCCTCAAGGGATTAATAAAGTTGTATTGTATTGTATGGTGTTGTATAGTAATTACTATGTGTGCATACATAAACACTGTGGACGTCCTAAGGGGAGGGAATGCCTGATGATACTAACATGATACGTTTACAAATACACAACATGGAGATGCCAAAACACAGACTACCTGAGGCTACAGCACACAAAGAAGGGTGTGTGTGTCTGCGTGTGTGTGTGTGTGTGTGTGTGACAGCATACAGTATGTGTGTGTCTACATGTGTGTGTGTGTGTGTGTGTGTGTGTGTGTGTGTGTGTGTGTGTGTGAGCATATTTGTGTGTGTACATGCATATGTGTGTATCTGCATACAGTATGTGTGTGTGTGTGTGTGTGAGTGTATGTGTTTGAGATGGTGTGTTATGTTGTGTGTGTATCCTTGTATCAGTGTGTAGACCATGATTGTGTTTTCATGCATTTATCAGTGTGTGTGTGTGTGTGTGTGTGTGTGTGTGTGTGTGTGTGTGTGTGTCTGTGTGTGTGTGTTTGAGAGCATAAAGTATGTGTGTGTCTACATACTTGTGTGTATGTCTGTGTGTGTCTGTGTGTGTGTGTGTGTGTGTGTGTGTGTGTGTGTGTCTGTGTGTGTGTGTTTGAGAGCATAAAGTATGTGTGTGTCTACATACTTGTGTGTATGTCTGGGTGTGTGTGTGTGTGTGTGTGTGTGTGTGTGTGTCTCTGTGTGTGTGTTTGAGAGCATAAAGTATGTGTGTGTCTACATACTTGTGTGTGTGTGTGTGTGTGTGTGTGTGTGTGTGTGTGTGTGTGTGTGTGTGTGTGTGTGTGTGTGTCTGCGCCTGTCAGCCCTGACATGGTGAGTAGCAGGTCTCAGTGCGGCTCTCAGTTGCTCCCCACACACACACACACACACACACACTCACTGTGAACTGTGAACACTGTGAACTTCTTCTTTGCAAACAATTATCATCAGTACTGTGAGACGTGGGCGTCTCTCTCTCTCTCTCTCTCTCCCTCTTTCCTCCCCTCCCTCCCTCTCTCCCACACCCCCATTCTCTCGCTCTCTCTTCCATGCCTCCCTCTCTCTCTCTCTCTCTCTCTCTCTCTCTGGTTTTCCTGGATGTCCTTCAGCAGTCGGCATGGAGCCGTCATTCTGTCAGCCCTCCGTCAGCCGATCGATGCGCAGGTCTTCGCCCGACCGTGGACAAATGCTCGCATGCCAATTCCTCTCCTCCATTTCCTCCTTCTCTCCTTTCCCTCTCACCTTACCTTATTTAGCGCTAAGCAGTTTTGGCAGCAGGGGTAAATAATGCAGCTGGAGCTTTTATTCCACTGCCTTTGTAGAGCAAAAAAGTATAATATAAAAAGAAAGAAATTGGCAGTAACAACATAAAGTTGCTAAACTCCGACTAATTCCATCTACGCAGAGCACTCTGTGGATTTGTTTGAAGGTGTGAACATGGCTAGGCATGACTGCCTAAATCCTAATTTTACTTTTCTATACCATTTCTAACAACCGGTGGATGGCTGAAATTTTGCTTTTTTAAGATACATTTTCATTCATCAATTGGTAATAACGTTTTTGTCTGAATCTGGGTGAAATTGACAAAACAGTCAGTAAATCGGAGTAAATCTGGAGTATCCCTTCGCTGGTTTTCTAGTATCGGATTCATCTTCCCGCGTCAGTTATTGATTAATCCAGCCTCGCTGTACCACCACGCAGTCAATATGTTTTATTTGCCCAAACAGTTCCAGTGTGTTGCATTATGCAGAACTCTTTACAACGGTCTTCTTCATGCTCCTGTGTGTCCGTCCGCCTGTTTTATTATTTGCTGCTGCAACAATCTAAAGGTCTCTAATGGCACTCTGGAAATCTGATCTAAATCTGATGTAATAAGCTCTGATCCTCACGGCTCGCAGGCAAATAACTGAAATGGAAAAGTTAAGCTTTTTGATATTTAGCGTTGCTTTACTCCCGATAGGAGGTGGACGGGTGGACGGGGGACCGCCGTTATCAAGCGTCTCGGAGTGGAAAATTAGTCATAACTGGCCCATAAATTCGCAAAGTGATGCTACACTTGCTCCTACTTTTATGCATAGTAAAATAATGAATTCCAGTAAAATCATTTTTCATCAACTTCCTTCAGTATATAAAACACAGCGTTAGATGGAAGGAGATTAAATCATTTTTTCGACCGATATTTCACCATCTGTATGTTTTTTACATCTGTAAGACAATGTAAAAAAAAAAAGGAAAAATGTATTTATGCAGAGAAAAATAGAAAATACTACAAAAATAATGAGAAAGATGTCCGTAATATTTACATTTTGCAGGTCAAACTGTCAGGAAACTGTTATATATGTCAAAAAGAGAAGCCCCACTCCTCGCTGAAAGTGAGTGTAGGAAGAACCCAAAACTGTTTTTACAACATGATTTATGTTGTAAAAACATTCTCCTCAGATCTTTCAAAAATAAGATGAATTAATGATTGAAATTGAAACTTTGATAAATTCGGGCCGAGATGCTTTTTCTCCCAAAGAAAACCCAAATTTTCTGTTCATTAAACTTTCTGTCATTATTTTGCTGCTGGAAATTTGTTTGTTTGCTTTATAACGTTGTCTCTTGTAATTGATGAACGCAGCCTTACACATCACACAAACAGTTTTTATTTAGCTTCCAGAAATGAAGCGTTTAAATAAAGTACTCCCATCGATTAAACTGAGATTATTCTGTATTTTTGAAGAAAAGGAAGAAAGAATGGAAAGAAAAACACTCACTCATTTCATATTAATTTTCATCTTTTAATATAAGAACACTGACATCCTCTTTAAAACATTGACAAATGTTCGTTATTTTCAAATTCAGGGCAATAAAAAGCATGGTGGTTGCAGAATTGAGCGGTTGGGGGCGTTTTGGTAGCGGTTCAGTCAAACATCAGCTGCTTTATTTACATAATGGATGGACAAATACCGCAAAAAAAACCCCCCCAAAAAATATGGTCCAGTCACCTGGTGAAAATGTACCGAATGGCTTGATTCCATTACATGGTACCGGCTCAACTCTACTCGACTCGCTGTTGGTCGACTTGTTTTTGGTACCAGGCACTTTGTTTTCTATTGCAGATGGTGCCCCCTCAAAGAAGCAGGATTTCCCGCGTCGGGCAGTGATGAGGCCGTGATGATCCCGGCGGCGAATCTCTGTGACCAAATCGGTCACCTGCGCTGTTCCCACGTCACCTTTAGGAACCGCATCAGCTCGCATGGAACCTCGAGGGAGGTGATACCAAAATAAGTACCAGTTACCAGGTACTATCCACAACTCAACCACAAACCAAAAAAGGCGAGTGGAGTCGGGGCGGGTGCCGTTGAGCCGGTAACATGCGGTGGAAAAGCAGCTTTCGAGCTTAGTTTCACAACGACCAGAGAATCGAAGGTTTTTTTTTTTTTCCAGGTCAGAGGTCGCCCGTTGCTCAGTGGCGTAACGATGCCACGATGCAAGACGGTCAAAGCGGGCCCCCGTCACAATGCATCACAACGTTCCACTTGCTCTTGAGTCTGAGGCGCGCCTTCCTCCTGCCCTCTCCCTTCAGCCTGGATTGTTCAGTAACAATAGCCGCCTCGTTCACTGATTAACTTACCTCATCACAGTTGCGATCAGGTTCTCTTATGAGATTTGTGACAAATAAGATTAGGTTATATAAACGAACAAAAGAAGCAAAAGCACACAGCTTTAAAACAGCCAGCAACAGCTAATGCTGGCTATCTCGTCTTTTATTTTTAAAAGAAACCTGCCTACTTTTGGAGGCTTTCCTTTTTCTTTCTCGGCTGCTTCCTTCAATTTTTGCTTCTGGAAGCCGCTTTTGTAATTGTATTCCATCGTTTCTCACTTACAGTGCTTGCTGTGGTCACGCTTCTGTGTGGATTTTGCTACACAGTGGTAGCACGCGTGTCCATTATTACCATAACCCAGATCCCCATAATCCTTATTTAAACTTCATTTAGAAATGTAACATAGAGGTGTGAGTCAATAAATTAGATGCTTGTATTGGGGTTTTTTGGGTGAATTATGATCATTAATCATGTGACACCGTGGAGCAGATGACCTGGCTCATTGATTACTATAAAGACTTACCGCTTACCATAAAAGTTAAGCGGCCGCATATATACTATGGACTCAGGCCTCGTTCACACGTATATATGGCTATTTTTAAAAAACATAGCGCCCCTCCGTTTTCAAATAGATCCTGTCCACACCAACGGTCTTTTTGAAATTATCTTCGTCCATGCGAGAACGCAAAATGGTTGAAAATGCTCACATAAGCATGCAAGGCCAGTGGGGGGCTATTACAATTTATGTCAAACACCACAGAACAACATTGGGAGCGTGTGCATTGACGGGGCGATGCACATTGATGGGAGCATGCGCATTGATGGGAGCATGCGCATTGACGGGGCAATGCACATTTATGGGAGCATGCGCATTGATGGGAGCATGTGCATTGATGGGAGCATGTGCATCGAAATGCATAGAATATACTACGTTTTTAGAAATACCCATATATGTGTGGACCTCAGTGCTCGAGATGCTCAAGATATTATGATACGATAGTGGCGAAACATAGAGGGGGCAGAACGTGCGGGGCCCTAATCTGTTGCCAGCCTAAATGCAGCTGCATTTCCTACATAGTTACGCCACTATCGTCGCTATCACTGTGCTGGACACACATGGATGGAATCGGTAATGAAGTTTTTGTCTGAATCTGGGTGAAATTGACAAAAAAATAAGTAAATCGGAGTAAATCTGGAGTATCCCTTCACTGGTTTCTAGTATCGGATTCATCTTCCCGCGTCAGTTATTGATTAATCCAGCCTCGCTGTACCACCACGCAGTCAATATGTTTTATTTGCCCAAACAGTTCCAGTGTGTTGCATTATGCAGAACTCTTTACAACGGTCTTCTTCATGCTCCTGTGTGTCCGTCCGCCTGTTTTATTATTTGCTGCTGCAACAATCTAAAGGTCTCTAATGGCACTCTGGAAATCTGATCTAAATCTGATGTAATAAGCTCTGATCCTCACGGCTCGCAGGCAAATAACTGAAATGGAAAAATTAAGCTTTTTGATATTTAGCGTTGCTTACCTCCCGATGGGAGGTGAACGGGTGGATGGGGGACCGCCGTTATCAAGCGTCTCGGAGTGGAAAATTAGTCATAACTGGCCCATAAATTCCCAAAGTGATGTTAAATTTGCTCCTATTTGTAAGTATAGTAAAATAATGAATTGCAGTAAAATCCTGTTTTTATCATATTGCTTAAGTATATAAAATACATTGTACCCATCCTAGTAACCGACGTATTTAGGAGCAGGGGGCTGCCATGTAACAGCACCCAGGAAGCAGTTAGGGGGTTAAGTGTCTTGCTCAAGGACACATCAGCAGTTGAATCTAATCGAAAAAAAATCGAATCTAAATTTACATTGTTAGATGGATTGAGCTGGAATCAATTTTGTGACCGATCTTTCACCATCTACAATTTTAACTTTATGTCTTTGGGCGACAGGGAAGAACCTCCATCAACCTCCATCACAGCCATTCATTTGTATAACTGTCAGTCAGACATTGATTAACCCTTACAGTGCTGGTGATGACGCAGCTTCATTCATTTACCCAACGCTCAGCATGAAGACAATGTAAAAAAAAAAAGGAAACATTTATTTATGCTAATTACTGTTTGGAGTTGTATAGATGGCCTCATTTTAGGATATCTGACCAATCAGAATCATTCTATAGAAAATACTACATTTTTTTTTCGAACAAGGTGTCAATATTATTTACATTCCGCAGGTCAAACTGTCAGAAAACCATAATTTATTGTCAAAAAAGTCAGTGTAGGAAGCTTTACAACATAATTCATCGGAATTCTCCTCAGATCTTTCATAAAGTTGGTGAATTAATAATTGAAATTGAAACTTTGATCAATTTGGGCCAAGATGCTTTTTTTCCCAAATAATTATTCTCCCAAAGAATATTAAACTTTCTGTCATTATTTTGCTTTTGCCAATTTGTTCGTTTGCTTAGTTAGTTTGTCTCTTGAAATTGATGAATGCAGCATAATGACATCACACAAACAGTTTTTATTTACCTTCCAGAAATGAAGCATTTAAATAAATTACTCCCATTGATTAAATTGACATTTGACTGTATTTCTGAAGAAAGGAAGAAAGAAAGGAAATAAAAACACTCACTCATTTCATATTAACTTTCATCTTTTAATATAAGAACATTTACATCCTCTTTAAAACATTGAGAAATATTCGTTATCTTCAAATTCAGGGCAATAAAAAGCATGATGGTTGCAGAATTGAGCGGTTGGCGGCGTTTCGGGAGCGGTTCAGTCAAACATCAGCTGCTTTATTTACATAATGGATGCACAAATACCGCAAAAAAAACAAAGAAAAAACATGGTCCGTTCACCTGGTGAAAATGAACCCTAGAACTTTATTTCACTACGACCAGGAAATCAAGGTGGTCCCAGGGTTATTCCGTAAATTATACATATTCTCCATCATAGAGTCACTTTTCGTCGATTTTCTTCACTTTGATTTCGTCGCCCTCAAACAAGGGGAATTTATTTCATTTATTTCAACCTTTTGTTTTCATGGTTTTCCAAAGTTATTTTTTGCTTTTAGAACTCAGACGCAGTCAAACCTGAAGCCCTGTCAAGTTGAAACCGTTCACTTGTTCAGGTGAAATGAAAAAAATAAATCAACTCTATGCGCTCGATACTGTACATCCCAGGGCTGCTTCAGACTGCGTGGGCTAAAATGAATTAAGGTGTCTAGACTTCCTGCAACTGTGAGAATTGATACTGCTGTATAAACAGGGGACGGAATAAGAGGAAAGAAGGGGAAGACAGTGAATGCTTCTCTTACACCTCCAGCGTTTTGCGACTCCACAAGATCAGCGCACCACAGTTAATTTTACATTCATTATGTTTCAAAAAATTCCCCTTTTACCTGGTTGTAGACCCTAATCCTTTTATTTTATATTATCCTCTAGGAAACTGTAAGCTTATCATTATGATTATTAATCGGAATAATATATAATTGTTATTAATAATCACAATAATAATTATAATAATTATAATAATTATAATAATAATTATAATTATAATAATAATAATAATTATTATTATTATTAATAATAATAATAATAATAATAATAATAATAATAATGATACATATAAATATAGCTGTTGACAAATATAGCTGCAGGCAGCAATACATGGGGTCCAGGTTAGTGTTGAAACAGTAGATACAAATTACAGCTTTCCGAGTTAACATAAAACACACCATCACGTCGTACCGAAATGAATTACACATTTTTGAGTACCCATGGAACATAGCGTCAGTTTGTGTTTTCGCTCGTCATTACATCATACATCAGCATTACTACTAAAACAAGTGGCAATTTCCAGAGTTTCCATTCAACGCAGCATCGGCTTCTGCCGCCTGTCGTCTCGATCCAGCGTGAATCCTGCGCGAAGCAACCACTACACACCAATGGAGTCTACGCCGCGCACCTCAGCAGATGAGAATGCCCCCCCAGAGAAGCAACCCACACATACAGTATATAACTAATTGGTGGTGATGTCACAAAGCGGTATCCACAAACTAATTACAGTATGCCAGCATTCTGCGACTTACGGTAAATTTTGTAACGGTTTTTCATTAATTCCTGCTCCAAATGTAAATTGATGTGGATCAAGCTTGAACCACAAAACAAAACGTCAAAACGGGGCGTTGCAGACGTTTTAATGTTTTGTTCCAACAAGACTGCAACCATAACCGTGGGTTCGGCGGTTGTCGAGCACCAAACACTTTTAGCCCGAAAAATATCAAGGAGAAAAATAATAATAAAAATCCAAACAAAAACAATAGGGTTTCCTGCGGTGCTGGACCCCTAATAATTACAATAATCCTGATAATAATAATAATAATAGGAATATGGATATGGATATGAATAGTTTGATGATTATTATTATTGCTAATAATAATAATAGTGATAATAATAATAATAATAATAATCATCATCATCATTATTACCATCATTACCATCATCATCATAACCATTATTTTCATAATTTTCATAATAATACAGATTTATGTGGGGGAAAAAAGCATTTTTTTTATATTATTATCAGTATTATCATTATTTGGATGTGTGGACAACTTGATATTTTCACTGTATTGATTCGTCCAACTGACATCCAGCCACGTAAAGCAAATAGCGAAACACGCCGAGTGGAGGAGGATGATCAGTAGTATATGCAAGTCAACACAGCAGACGTTACTGTCGGAGAAACCTCATTTTCCTCTGAAGTCAATCCCGAAAAATTATTATTGTATAGCGTCTTTCTTCTCTCTGACAGTTCGGGAGGGGGATACCAAACATTGCATTATGAATACAACAGCTATAAAGCGTCTGAAGGTAATAAACAGTGTAATACATGGTAATAATTGTGTTATAATCTGTAGTGTCTGTGTAATAAACTGCAAGGACGGTGTTAACTGTGTAATTAACTGTGTAATACACTGGTGTATGCAAACGGACGGGAGATGGCGAGAGAGAGAGAGGGAGAGAGAGAGAGAGAGAGAGAGAAATGGAGTTCTGACAAAAAGCCAAATGAAATAATCTCAATGACAACATCTGTATCTTCGCTTCGGCAGCTTCGGTTTTCAGAGCGCCCAAAAACCTCCATCCTGACCCTAGGAACCGAGAAACCTACCCCACCTACCAAGCGGGGCCACAGGCGGAACTCTTTCTTCCCCCGTGCGCCACAAAAGAACACCCTAAAACCCCGGCAGAGAGGGAGCTCTCCACTGGCGGACCGTTCGTCCCGCGCCGCGATGCGTCACCGCGCTCTCCTTCAACTTCAAAGGTCCAAGAGTGGAAAGTACAGCAACAACAAGGAGAAACAAGAGAATCACCAAATCGATTCCAAACTAATCGCAGCCGCAGCTCCCCCCAATCCATCCCGCCGCTCCCGTTTATCCTGCCATGTCGGCAATTTGCAGAGAGACAATTTCTTGTGTCGGCCACAATTTGGGCGTCGATGGTCTTGCTGTCAACGCAGCGGTGACGCCAAATAGTCCCCACTGGCACTTTGTTACAGCCAGGGCAATTTAGCACTAAAACTGAAACGAAAACGCCAGCGTCAGGCTGACAGGCGATGGTGTACGATTTCCATTTCTCCCTGTGTGTGTGAAGGTGTGAGTAGTTGTATGAGAGTGTGTAGGTGTGTGTAGGCGTGTGAAGGTGTGTGAAGGTGTGTGTAGGTGTGTGTAGGTGTGTGTAGGTGTGTGTAGGTGTGTGAAGGTGTGTGGAGGTGTGTGTAGGCGTGTGTAGGCGTGTGTAGGTGTGTGAAGGTGTGTGTAGATGTGTGTAGGTGTGTGTAGGTGTGTGAAGGTGTGTGGAGGTGTGTGTAGGCATGTGTAGGTGTGTGTAGGTGTGTGTAGGTGCGTATAGGTGTGTGTAGATGTGTGAAAGTGTGTGCAGGTGTGTGTAGGCGTGTGTAGGTGTGTGTAGGTGTGTGGAGGTGTGTAGGTGTGTGGAGGTGTGTGGAGGTGTGTGGAGGTGTGTATAGGCGTGTGAAAGTGTGTGTAGGTGTGTGTAGGTGTGTGTAGGTGTGTGTAGGTGTGTGAAGGTGTGTGGAGGTGTGTGTAGGCATGTGTAGGTGTGTGTAGGTGTGTGAAGGTGTGTGGAGGTGTGTGTAGGCATGTGTAGGCATGTGTAGGTGTGTGTAGGTGCGTATAGGTGTGTGTAGATGTGTGAAAGTGTGTGCAGGTGTGTGTAGGCGTGTGTAGGTGTGTGTAGGTGTGTGGAGGTGTGTAGGTGTGTGGAGGTGTGTGGAGGTGTGTATAGGCGTGTGAAAGTGTGTGTAGGTGTGTGTAGATGGGTGGAGGTGTGTGGAGGTGTGTAGGTGTGTGTAGGTGTGTGGAGGTGTGTGGAGGTGTGTAGGTGTGTAGGTGTGTGGAGGTGTGTGTAGGTGTGTGTAGGTGTGTGGAGGTGTGTGGAGGTGTGTAGGTGTGTGTAGGTGTGTGGAGGTGTGTGGAGGTGTGTAGGTGTGTAGGTGTGTGGAGGTGTGTATAGGTGTGTGTAGGTGTGTGGAGGTGTGTGGAGGTGTGTAGGTGTGTGGAGGTGTGTGGAGGTGTGTGTAGGTGTGTAGGTGTGTGGAGGTGTGTGTAGGTGTGTGGAGGTGTGTAGGTGTGTGGAGGTGTGTGGAGGTGTGTGGAGGTGTGTGGAGGTGTGTATAAGTTGTGAAAGTGTGTGTAGGTGTGTGTAGGTGTGTGGAGATGTGTAGGTGTGTGGAGGTGTGTGTAGGTGTGTGGAGGTGTGTGAAGGTGTGTGGAGGTGTGTGGAGGTGTGTGGATGTGTGTATAGGCGTGTGAAAGTGTGTGTAGGTGTGTGTAGGTATGTGGAGGTGTGTGTAGGTGTGTGGAGGTGTGTGGAGGTGTGTTAGGCGTGTGTAGGTGTGTGTAGGTATGTGGAGGTGTATGGAGGTGTGTGGAGGTGTGTGTAGGTGTGTGTAGGTATGTGGAGGTGTGTGTAGGTGTGTGGAGGTGTGTGGAGGTGTGTGTAGGTGTGTGTAGGTGTGTGGAGGTGTGTGGAGGTGTGTTAGGCGTGTGTAGGTGTGTGGAGGTGTGTGGAGGTGTATGGAGGTGACGGTGTAGATGTGTGGAGGTGTGTGTTCCCAGGCGATGCCCGCAGGACAAACCGTCTCGTGACGTTCCGCACGACGTTCTCTTCCCTTCTTCTTTCTCTCTTTCTGTTTTGGTCCCTGTTTCTGGTCTGCTCCCTGGCTCTCCGGTTCTCCCGATACCGGGGCGTCGGCACCGCCGGCGGTACGGGAAAGCCCACCTTCCGGGTGATTGTAATTGACCTGCGCACACGCTTTTATGCATCTCAAACATCAGGCCTGGACTTTAAATATCCATCAAGTACAAATTTAAATCCATCATTCGTACTAAACGTTTTATTACTAGACAAGATGGTTTGGTGTCAGGCATAATTATTCGCCATTTTCCATTTTTCTCCATCGGAGAACGGTGGAAAACTCAGCGCTCCAGCTTGGCCTCTCGCTATGACGCCCCGGTCTTGGTTTCCGACCAATATCTGATCCCTATAACGTCACGGAGCGCCCCCCGGTGTTAAAAGCGCACGCCGCGCCCGTGAGCCCCCGTTCTCCCGCTCCGCTTCTCCCGTCGGTCGGTTCTTGGAAAGCGGGTGTTTGAATCAGTCGCGAAGGAAACTATAGAACCGAACGAAAAGGAAATAGTCAGGGAAAACAAAAGAGTAAAAGTGGATACGACAATCCAGCACGAGCTCTGCCAGCATCCTCATCTGCTGAAGCTGCTGACCAGGAAAAAACATATTCAGGGAACAGGAAATAATTGTTAACACAAGAGTAAAAAAAGGTTTCTTTGATTCATTTCTTGCACAGCATTATAACTTGATGCGTTCTATGTATTCTGTTTTTTAACTTGATGCGCTCTATGTATTCTGTTTTTTAACTTGATGCGCTCTATGTATTCTGTTTTTTAACTTGATGCCTTCAATGTCCTTTTATAATGTGTCTCTTTGCACTTTGTCTTAATGCTTTTGGGGTTTTATGTGAAGCACTTTGAGCTTCCTTGTTGAAATGTGCTGTATAAATCAACTTGCCTCGCCTCGCCTGACAACAAGGAGACGCCACGAATGGACGTAAAATCCCCCCAAAAAAAGTTAGAAAAATGGAAAATAGAGGAACCAACTGTTTTAAAAAATGGTTTAAAAAATCCTTGTATTTGCAGTTGCAGTGTGTGATTTTTATTTGTGTTTTCCCAACTTGTCTTTTTTTTGTATATATATATATATATATATATATATATATACACACATTATATGTATTTGTATTTGTATTTCAAGCATTAAAAATGTTGCTTCAACAGCAAAGAAGCCGCTGCTGATGCGGTCATAAATTTAATGAAATTTGACTTTTTCCTCTCTCATTCAAGGTTACATGGCCAGAGTTGTCTGTCTGTCTGTCTGCCTGTCTCTCTCTCCCTCTCTCCCTCTCCCTCTCTCTCTACCACACCTTCCCTTTGGTTACATTCGTCATAATGGAGTGTGAAATATATGCTGTTATTGATGACGCCGCCAAATGACCTACAGGTACGCAGTGCACGCTCGCACACAGACACACACACACACACACACACATGCCAGTCCATTTGACCAACCCAACCTCATTAATTCAATTGCTTGAATTCCGAAACATAATAAATCACTAGAGAGGTAGCAGCACCAGCCGAGCCTCGTTCACCTTGTCTCCCTCTCCCTTTCCTTTTTCCGTCTCTCTCTCTCTCTCTCTCTCTCTCTCTCTCTCTCTCTCCCTCTCTCTCTCTCTCTCTCTCTCTCCATTTCCCCCCTTTCCCTCTCTTTCTCCCTCTCCTCGTCTCCCCGATCCCCCGGTACTTTGGAGGGTCCGTGGAAGTTCTGATGGATGGCGTGTCTCTCCGACGGGCCTGAAGGGCGACGCTCCGCGCGCGGAAGATGAATAACTGTTTATTAACTCCTTCTCCACCTCATTATGGAGATGAAGATGGAGGCTGCCCACCTGGCTGTCTCTCTCTCTCTCTCTCTCTCTCTCTCTCTCTCTCTCTCTCCCGCTCCGTCACCCATCCCTCTCTCTCTCTGCATCCGATGAACCGGCGGCTTGATGGGATGTGACAGTGTGCGTTTGGTTCTCGCTCGCTCCTTTGACAACTCAGGAAATTGGCTTTTCATCTGGCGATGAAAAAAAAAAAAATAATACAAAAAAAAAAAAGGTTTTATTTTTTTTTTTCCGCAGCGCTCCTCGCATTAGGGGACATTCATCTTACGGCGAGGGGCCCAGGAGTAATTGGCGGTCTCGGGCGGTTTATGCATCCGTTTTTTAAGTGCCTCAGGTGGGATGAGCACAAAGGAAAACAGCGGGTTCAGTTGCCGAGGCGCCCGGAGCGGACGTGCACGAGGAGTAATGTCAATACGCACCAGGCTCCAGTGCTGCACTGGACCAAAGTAAATACAAGAGAATAAGATTAAGAAAAAAAAACAAAACGTTAAAAAAATGTCAAAAAGGGACTTGGCGAGGGGGTCATCATTTCGCCGTCATCATTTTCCTTTTTTTTTTTTTACTTCAGCGAGCACTAAAAAACAGAAGCACGCGTTGAATGGTTTTGTGAATTGAAAATCCTGGAAAATGAGTGGTTTGATGAAAGAGCTCAAGGATTGTTTCTTTGGGTTTTTTTTTTACTGAAACCTTCTTTTCTGATAATTGTCAGTAAACAGGGGGAGCTGGGAATGGAACCGACGACCTTGCAAACAGTGGAAGGGACACTCAGCCTCCTGAGCCGCCGTCCACCCTCCATTGAGCCAACAATACGATTTGGGTGAAAAGAAAGAAGGGATGAAAGATTCTCTCGCTGCTTTGAAGAGAACCTGCTCACCCCAAGGTCTCTGGGGTTTTTTTGTTGGGAAGTGGATGCCAACTTCAGCCACGTATTGAAACAAAGCAAAGAGGGAGAAGAAGAAGAAGAAGAAGAAGAAGGAGGAGGAGGAGGTTCCACAGACCTGAGAGGAAGCCAAGCCATGAATGTTTAGGAGAAATTGAATTGAATTGAGTTGAGTTGAGTTGAACTGAACTGAACTGAGCTGAGCTGAGCTGAGCTGAGCTGAGCTGAGCTGAGCTGAGCTGAGCTGAGCTGAGCTGAGCAGGGCTGAACGGGGCTCGTTGGATCGGACACCTTTCTCACGTGAGCACCGCTCTGCGCAGGGGGATAAAAGTTCGGCCGCAAAGCTTCACAACATCGAATCGAAACGAAGAACTCTGCAGAAGGCGTGAGCGGGCGTCGGCACGTAGAAGCCACAGCGGCTGCGGGGCGGCGCACGGGGGCGGGGGGGCGGGGGGGCGGGGCAGGGCGGGGCGCGGGGGCCGGGGCGCGGGGTGGGGACGCGGTCGCCGCCCACGCCCGCCGCCCCTCCCCCCTCTCACCCCCCCGTTCTCTGGGTTAGAAAGATCCGAAAAGGAAACAAAAAAAGCGAAACTCGCCCTTTCGCCGGGAAACTCAAACACGGAAACGGAAATAAATGTGCTTCTTATCTTAACATTGATTCTCCGTATAAGGCATGAGTTTGTTTTTTGTTATAAACCTTTTTTTGTTTTTGGGGGGGGGGGGGGGGTTGCACTCGTTATCTAAAAAGCAATGTGCACTTCTTCACACCTTGGGGTTAGATGGAGCGATATTTACAGCGCTATATCCGCGGACCATTTGTCACCACATCAGAAGGATCTCTTCTGGATGCGAGATAAACAAAAAGAAAAACAACTCAACATTAAAATACATTTTTTTTTTTTTTTTTTTTTTTTTCTATTCTGTTTGCTGTTTGTGTTTCACTGTCTTTTGGTATAGTTACACTGCCAAATACGGAACGTCACCGGCGTCTCACTCAAATGTTGCAGCACGGACACTCAGCGTACAAGATCTCAAACGCCAGATAAAATTGAAGGCGGGGATTTAGAAAGAAAATACTCAAAAGACAGTAAGCGGGGGGGGTCGAGGATTATCAAACTTTTTAACCTGTTGGACGTAAGGTTTGCATTCCGCCCTCTTCACCTTTCCCTGCTGATCCCTCTGCATCCAAACAAAACAGGGTCAGAAAATGATCGCTCCCCCCTTCGCATCTTCGAAGCCTCCGGGGGAGAGTTCCACCTCGAGATATCAAAATCACATTAATCTTCACGAGGCAAAAGTCTTAGGTTTACATAATGACATCAGCTTTGTCACCCCCCCCCCCTCCCCCCCCCACCCCACCCCCGGGGGTCCCTCCGTGGGCCCCGTTGGCCTGTCGGCGAGCGTCGGCTTTTTGAACATGCATGCTGTAAGAGGCGGGGCAGTAATGGTTTTTCCAAAGTCTCCGAGGCGGCCCCGCGGAGACCCCGGCCGAGGTGGAGAGGCTCGGCCGTGGGCGAAGCCGTTTGAAAAGGTGACGCCAGGCACTCACTGGATCAGCCGACCACAAGGGCCGAGGGCCAAGACCTGCGTATCCACAGGGTGAGCGCCGCGGGGCCGCGACAATCCACGACACGCGGTTAATCCAAACTCGTTGAGGTCTTCTGTCATCCCCCCCCCCCCCCCCCCCCGGTTCGTATTTGGGCGTAGCGGAGCGATGCTCGCGAATCAGCCAACGTCCACTCCACGCCCCCCCCCCCCCCCCCCCCCCCCAGTTTTAATTCCTGATTCTGGCTCGGCTCGGCTCTCCGTCGGGCTAGGTGCAGAGTGGCGCCAGCTCGGGCTCCGGAGCGGCGTCGGGGAGTTTGGAGTTGAACGCCTGCAGGGAGTCCTTGATGCGCGCCACCTCCCCGGCCGACAGCTTGAGCCGGTGACGCAGCAGGCACGAGAACAGGTCCAGGGGCTGCGGCGCCGGCGGGGCCAGGCGGTTGATGCGGTCTCTCATCTCCAGCAGCATCATGAAGGCGGCGTCCTGCGTGCCCTGCGTGTAGGGGTAGTCCAGCTGCAGGATCAGGTCCTTGATGCCCTCGGGGTCAAAGTGCAGGCTGTACCCGAACACCTTCAGCGTGTTGATCTTCATGTAGCCCAGGTTGGACGTCTGGTCGTCAATGTCCAGCGGCTCGTAGAAGAGCGTCTCGTTGACAGCCGGGTCGTCGGTGACGATGCGGCTCCGCAGGTAAATGTGCACCGTCTCGAAAAAGGACTTCCATTTGCTGCCCAGCGGCAGCGTCCAGTTGTAGCACTGGGCCGTGGCCGCCGCGTCCAGTCGAGTTCTTTCCCAGTCGGGGAAGTCGGGCTGGTTAACCGGCATGAACCAGCTCTCCGAGTGGCTTCCCCCGAAAGGGTTGACGTAGATCGCGGGCACGGGCTCCAGCGTTGAATTCTTGGTGGAACAAATCTGGAAGGAAATGCCCATGAGCATGTGGATGAGGTTGGACTTGTTCTTGTTGCTCTTCAGCGTCAGCAGCATCCTCTTCCTCCAGGCGGGGTTGAACCAGCTGCCCAGTCGCACGTCATTGCTGATGTAGATGGCGTGGACCTCGATCCTGCTGTCCAGCCGCTGCAGCAGGTACTTCACCTGGAGATGGAGGCGCACATTGTGAGAGAAGAGGAAACAATAACCAGGCTTGGAGAGACAGGTTGAACAGTCACTGCGGGGTTGTTGTGAAACAGGTTTTCTCAAGAAGGTCTTCTCAGGGTTAATTTAATATTGAGATGGACGGACAGACAATAGATCAATAGATAGATAGAGGATGGATGGATGGATGGATGGATGGATAGATAGATAGATAGATAGATAGATAGATAGATAGATAGATAGATAGATAGATAGATAGATAGATAGATAGATAGATAGATAGATAGATAGATGAGCGAGAGAGAGAGGGATGGATAGATGGATGGGTTTTTACACACCTCAGTGTCAGGCATGTCCAGGTCAAAGTTCAGGTAGTGGTCCAGGGAGGCGGCGATGCTTGGCCGGCAGGTGCCAAAATGGAGAAGGTTGCCATGGTGACAGGTGCCGCAGCGGGTCACGTTGTCGGCGGCGCAGGAGGAGCAGGAGGTGGAGGAGGTGGAGTCCACCACGCAGGGGACGACCCCCTGGCAGGAGGGCTGCTCCACCGGGCAGCTGCAGCTCTGCACCTCCTCCGAGAAGGAGCCCAGAACCCCGTGCTCATTACAGTACAGCAGGGACTGGGCCTGCTCCAGCCAGAACCGAGGGGACCTGGGGAGGGAGGGGGGAGGAGAGGGATGGGGGGAGGAGAGGGGGATGGGGGGAGGAGAGGGGGAGAGAGAGATGGAGGGGAGCGAAAGAGACGGCGTGAGGGAGATGGGGATGGAGGGGAAGGGGGTTGAGAGAGAGAGAGAGAGAGAGAGAACAATCCATTATTAATCATACAACAATTAAAGAAATCAAATACAATAAAAAATATGTACATATATACATGTATATGTGTATATATGCATCTTATATCTCATAACTTCATAACCTCGAGGAAGTGCCTTGCTCAAAGAACCCTTAAAAACAACGCACAGTGAATAAAGCAGTGGGAGCCATTTTATTATTTTTTTTGGTCAAATCAAATATATTAAGGTGAGTCTTGACGAGCGTGAGGCATATCAGGTGTTTTTCAGAGATTATTTTTTTTCCCCAGAAATAAATTGGTTCGTTAATTTGTTGCGCCTGTGTTCCTGTGTTCCCCTGTCACCTGCACGCCTCGCCACAAAGAAGGGAACAATTAAAAGTTGGAGCTTGTTTGTTTTTTGTTATTTCATGCAACATCAACACCATGGACGTACATGAACGTTTTCATATTATAATATTATAAGACAATGAATACGACAGAGTGATGAGGCATTTCTCACTATTTTTCAGCTGAGTATCCACAGTAATAAGCCGTAAACTGCTTGGTTCTTGGCATTTAATGAAGAGCACCGGAAACCACGGCCGCCGCACCTTTTTACCTCGACAGGTAAAGATACGTTAAGTGCGGGATTTGTCACCATGAATAACCCGATTCACTGCCGCAGAATACTGGGAGATGGGGGGCATCAATACGCGTCTTGGGCTTCCGTCGGGGCTTGGCCTGGCGTGGCATTCAAGCGGACGCGCAAAGACAGAACGCCGGCTGTGCTTCTAAACGGAGGGGGCTGAAAAGCTGCTTTGACGTGGGCATGAGCGAAAAGGACGCCCGGCGCCAAACATGAGGCCGCGCGTCACGATCGGTGCCTCTGGGGGGAAGCAGTCGGCTGTCGGTGTATTATCGCCGGTGCGGGCGGAGTATCGCCGTCGATCCCAAATAAAGCACAATTAAATGACACGGCTACAAAAAATAAAATAAAAACGCCATCCACAATTAAGGCGACCTGCTGCCACTGCACAATGCATTTTATGATATTTGTTTGAGTGATATTTGAGTGAAGAGGGTTTTATTGATTACGTGTCGATCGGCATAATGAAAGGCTTTATTGACTCAGTCTGCCCTGTGGTCGTATTTAACGATGTATGTGGTAGATGCTGTGACTGGCTGTGCACTATTATATTTATTGCCGCTGGCTCTGACTGCAAACAACATTTAATTTGCAGGGCAATAAAGATTTGGACTGAGTTTACATCGACGGTGAAGGTGAATTAAGTAAGCTAAAGTCTCGATTCTCGATCTCATTCTGGAAATGCCGGAGGTGGGTGTGGTGGCAAATGAGAGAGAAAGGAAGCTAGCCCTGCACCCAAAATAAGTACAACATACTTCCTGGAATAGAATATCTCTTTATTGTCATTGTAAAAGTAGGAAACAATAAAATTTGTCCTCTGCATTGGACCCATCCTATACCTGGGCAGTGGGACCAACTCCAGCTCCGGGGTTAGGGTTAGGACCGGGAGGGAACCCACGAAACACGGGAAGAACACACGAACGCCACCCAGAAAGGTCCTGGGACGGCCTGGATTACGATCCATGACCTTCTTGATGTGAGGAGTATCCCGGTCGTCCCAGGTGATTTCTGGGTGGAGTTTATATGTTCTTCCCGTGTTGTGCTCGCCACTGAGCCACCCGTGCTGCTATGTGCGTACTACTGTCCTAAGATCTTGTCTTCAGTTCAGCCACAAACTGCTCAAGGGGAGACTGGGACACTAGCCCTGCATCCAAAATGGCATATTACATACTACATACTACATACTATGTACTACATACTACATATTACATACTACATACTACATATTACATATGATGTTCTACATACTACATACTACTGTCCTGCGTACTTTACTATGCAAGTAAAAACAACACTCTAGTCTCCCTGGACTTACTGCATCGTAATTCAGCCGCTTCACTGCCTTTCAGCGTGTTTCCATGACAACACTGCATCGTAACTTGTGTCCTCCCAATGTGTTGTGGGATACGCTCGCCAGCGTAGTGTGCAGTGTTTGCGTAGCACGACATTTCACCGGATGTAGTGAGTCACCCCGGGGGCTTTTCCCACACCATCTGATCATTTGATGCATCCCACTATTTTGGACCTTCTAAAAACATCAGAGGCTCGTACGCCGCTCGGGACATTGTACAGCGTCAATCTTGGGGGGGAAGCTTAGATATAAGACACTACACTGGACACACTGTTTAGAAGAGATAGTGAATGGGGCCGAGGCCTTGTCCTCAGTTCAGCCAGGAAAGTGGATAAACATGGAGAAGTTCATTAGCAATTAAAATATGATTTGGGGGGTTGGGCAAGCAGCCTGGAGATAGAGCGACATTTTGACTGATTGATTCCTCAACTTAATTAAACTTTTCTAAACTCGAGAAAGAAAAAAGCGGTTGCCACTGATTTGGCGCTGTCACCGGGGGGATGTGCGCCCGTCACTCGCTCCCGCTCAGCCCCACTTCCATACATCAAAGCCAAAGTCAATAAGTGTGTCATGGCGCCCGACGCAGAGTTGTGTTTTTTTATACAAAAAACGATTTCCCCTTTTCCACTCCCCGGCCCCCCTTCAAAACCCCCCCCCCTCTTTTCTCAGAGCGCTTATCCAATAAAAGAAAACAGATAGCAACCAACTAGGACAGCGGGTGCGGCAATTAATTCTTAAAGCCACAAGCTAAACTTCTGATCCTCAATCAGGATGATCCCGCAAATGTCATTCATTTGGTGCAAATCAATTCCTCAATATCCCCCGACCGCTTCCCTCGGAACACAGCGAGGCCGCCGCCTGCTGCGCTGCAGGACAGACACTGAACCGGGGGGAGGGAGGGAGGGAAGGGAGGGAGGGAGGGAGGGAAGGGAGGGAGGGATCCACGTGGGACGGCGGGGATGGCGATGTGTCAGCTTTTAATTTAACATTATCCCATTTCCAGTGAGTGTCCGGCCGCTGATGGATGCTGTGCGGGGGCTTATCGTGCTACTTCCAGAGGCCTTCCAGGGGTCAGCGGCAAAGCCCCGCACACGCTGACACACACTGGAGGCTTAGGCAAGACGCGGCCGCTGGACAGAGGGATTTACGCACCTTGATTTTTAAATAATGCATCTAATGTATAATAATAATTAATAAATAATTACATCAATTAATAATTATTAATTATATCACATTACATTAATTAATAAAAATAAATTATTTAATTTAAGCATTTTATAAGTTTTTTTTGTATTATATTATTTATTTAATTATTATTATATTTTTATTTACTTATGTTTTAATGTTTATGTTTTTGGTTTTTTTTACCATATTCAGGCAGTGGTTTAAAGGTTAAATTCAAAAAAATCTTTGTGTCTCTGTTTTTCCTTTTCTTGCTCGAAGACACATTTTCCCCTTCCATTGAAGGTGGCGTGGAACCTGCAGAGGAGGTGGAATGTGGAGACTGAGCACCGCATCACACTACTTCACTTCACTTGCATAGGTTTCTACCCTACTACCACTACCCAAATAAACCTCTTGAATCTTGAACCCTTACCCTACCCTTACCCCTGACCCCCGACCCTAACACTTGCCCTCAACCATAACCCAAACCCTAAAATTAGTAGTGCGCACACACATACACATCCATGTATATATGTGGATAGAGGGACTATAAGTGATAAATAAACTTGTGGGAAAATGTCATGCTACACACAGTCACTCAATGAATAAATAAATAAACAAATAAATAAATAAATATACTAGTAAAAAAAATAAATAAACAAGTAAGAAAATAAATAAATAAATAAATAAATATGTAGATAAACAAATTTATAAATAAATGCATAAATGAATGATTAAATAAATAAATTGTAAATGTAGATAAACAAATGAATGAATAAATGAATAACTGAATAAATGAATGAATAAATAAATACATAAAAGTGCTAGAAAAAAGGGGTTTGAAATCATAATTTAACTAATTTATCTACATGCAAATATTAATCACACAAGGGTTGCGGAAGGCGCATTCAAACCAAAAGAACAAACAGGAAAAAAGGTGTAAATCATGTCTGTATTTTGTACCTCTTTACATAATTCCTTGTTTTTTTACATTTCATTTAGCAGACGCTTTTATCCAAAGCGACTTACGATTATTCAAACACCGACGGACGCAGCCATCAGGAGCAATTAGGGGTTAAGTGTCTTGCTCAAGGACACTGCAGCATGCTAGCAGGAGGAGCCTGGGATCGAAGCAGCAACCTTTAGATTACTGCGCGGAAATTCCTTTCCCGGGGGCGAACCTCAAGACATCACCCACGACGGTGCCCGAAACACTCCGGCAACCTCCCCCGACCGCCCCGCCCCGGGCCCGTGTGGACGACAAACTATGAGCGACGGCGACAAACAAACGGATTGGCGCGGAAGACAGCAGATCGTCGCCCGGGCCCGAGAGAGGCTGACTGAGACGGGGGCGACAAGCCGGAGAGGAGGGAAAGAGAAGGAAGGATAAGGAGGGAGGGGAGACGGGGGAGAGAGGCGGGGGAGAGAGGCAGGAGGGACGGAGTCAAAGAGGCAGCGGGGAGGGCAGGGAGTGACAGAGGTGACGGAGGGAGAAAGGGAGCGAGGGGACAAAGGCGAGAGGGAGCGGCGGCTCCAGGCAGTTCCCGCTGTCGGGCAAATTAAAGTCCTCGGGGTAAACAGGGGCCGAGCTGTCAGTCCGCGGGAGAACTTGATTACCAGTTGCCACGGCGCCGCACACCTCGCGCCACAAAGGCCCTCAACCCCCGAACGAGACACTTGATCTTTCTCTGCGCTGCTCCCTTTTCTTTGGGCCTCGCTCTTTCTTTTATCGTGACATTTCCCCACCCGCTGGAGTCGGAGGGGGCGGTGGAGTAAGAGCCAAGCGGCAACCCTTACAGCCGGGGCGTTGAAGCCAATCGTACTCGATCGCAGTGCGGATAATGGCCACTAGGCGCTGCTACGTAAAAACCTCTGGGTGGAAGTCAATGGAAAAAAAGGAACAACTTCTCACTAGAAATACAGTGAATAATCTTTATTTACACCAAACACGAGGACCTTAATATGTACGTTTTCTTCTTCTGATGGGTGACTCCAAAAGAGGACAATAAGGCTTTAAGCTATGTTTAGGGACATCGTTTAGGGATGTAATTTCACTCCATATATGTATGTATGTATGCTCGCATGTGACAAATCAAACACAATGAAAGGTGGTTGCCTCGAGTGCCGTTCGAGCAAGGTGGATGTCCGCCCACTTCCGTCCACTAGCTGTTTGGTGGTTTCACTGGCCCCGCCCCCCACGCACCGGGACTCCGCCCCCGCTCGGGGGCGCGGCGGCTGAGCGGTTTGGCGCTGTCGCCTCACGGCAAGAAGGCGCTGGGTTCGAACCCCGGCCGTCCCAGGTCCCTTCCGTGTGGAGTTCGCATGTTCCCCCCGCGTTGGCGTGGGTTTCCTCCGGGTGCTCCGGGTTCCGCCCACCATCAAAAGACATGCATGTCAGGGGGTTAACACGGTGCTCCTGAGCAAGGCGCTGACCACGGAGCTGGAGCGGGTCCCCGGGGCGCTGCACGGCGGCTGCCCACTGCTCCCCGGTACAGGATGGGTCCGATGAGGAGGACAAATTTCACTGTGCTTGTGCGATGGCAGTGAAGGCATTCTACCCTATTCTATCGACCGAGCTCTGGCCCCACGCTGCCAAGATGGCGCCGAGCATCAACCCAAACTCGAGGCTTCAAATCCCGGGGGCTACTTGCTTGGCGTCTTCCCCCCTCTCCTCACCCCCTCATCCTTTCCTCAGCTGCTGCCTTTCCGCCGCCCCGTCTTCGTTCTCCCCCGAGGAACAGCGGCAGCCAAATTGCCATGTAATGATGTCTGAGTGAAGCGCGCAAACTTGCTCAGTAATCAACCGCAGGTGTGGAATTAAACACCACCCGAGTGGAGGGGAGTCCCGAGACAATGCCCGAACAAATCCAAACAGCCTGTCACATTACCAAATGCTGATTTTAAAGAATGGGCGTGATTAGAGCGTCGCATTGTGTTTCAAAATAATTTTTAAGGACTGGATTTGTTCCACATCGCCGAGAAGAATAACCACTGAACCTCCTCTGGAAAGAATTGTGGAAGTCGACCCGTGAATACATTTGAAAATTACTCAGACACGATTTGCTGCAGATAAGAGCGAGGAAACTAACGTTGCCAACGGTTACTTTCCCGTTCTTAATAGTATATTTATTCCGATGTTTTTGGCTCCCTGTCGACATCAAGGAGCTCAGCCAAATGCCAAGAGAGTAGCGTCGACTTAGCTTCTGAAATCGTGTACAGGGTGGAATGTTGAATCGGGGCCAAGCTACCGAGTCACTCCGGGGTTAATGTGGCGCCGCAGACAGCCCTCGGTTACCTGCCTCGGCTCTCCGCGAGCGCTGTTCCGCGGCTGAATGGCTTTTCCTCACATGTAATTGGACATGAAAAAAAATGTGCACTTTCCATTTGTTGCAATGTTCTGTGCGTCCCGGTCTCCGTGTTTCCTTCCCCTCTTTTGCAATTACCTAGAGAGATACCGAGAGGCAGCAAGGCCTCTCCAGACGCCTGGCGAATCCCAACAAGACACGCACAGCATCACTATACTCGATGAGGGACACACCAGGTTGGTGCCGAGTCGGTTCTCCCTTTCCTTGTGTCGGGACCCGACAGTGAAGGTGCAGTCAGGAAGACAGCGTTCATCCGCTGGGGGCGCGGACAACCTGACGTAATCACCCAGCCAATCAGAGTCCGCCCCACCCTCGGAGGACCAATCCCATCGCTGCCGGCCGGCATTTCCACAATTGCCCCGATTATGTTTAATTGCAGACACCCTGTTCTGGTAGTGCCACCTCCACCCGATCGACGGCAGCACTATTTACCAACCAAGTTCTGCAGAGAGGACATTGAGCTGTTCTCCTTAGTTTGCGTTCTAGTCCGTCTTGATTTGATTGCCATATATATCTTCTTCACTGGCCATGGCACACAGGCTGGGGGCGTTACACTTCCCAAACAATGATGCCAGGCTACACTGGAGGATGTAGCTCCAGTGTAGCTCCTTGAAGGCAGACTGTCGACACAAAACCAGCCAAATATCCAGCAAAAACAGTTCCATGACCTACCTTCCTCTGGGCAGGCTGATGCGAGGCTGCTTGGGGCAGCGTTTGCTCAGGGTGAACAGCTTCCGGACAATCTTCTGGGACTTCCCCAGGATGAGGGCGGTGCTGGCCTCCAGCTGGGCGTAGCGCTTCTGGAGGGGCGGGTCGGCCGACCAGTACCTGGCGATGGCGGACACATTCATGTACTGGTCGGTGGGCAAGCGCTTCAGGAAGGCTTTGAATTCGTCTGCACGGGGGGGGTCAGAAGCCGGAGGAAGTGGAGGGTGGAGGATTGGCGGATGGGGGAAGAGGGATGAGAGGGAGGACAAAGGCACAATTGGAACAAAATTAATCTTCACGCAACAATTATATGCTGACAACCTATTCTTAGTCGCTGGGCGCATATTCACCGCACCGTCAATAAATCAGCCCGTGTCCTGTGCACAGATAATGAATTTTTCACGTGTTGTTTGAAGAGCCCAAAAAGCCGCTAAATTGTAATGAGTCGCCATTACAAAGTAAACACCTGCGCCTTAACGTGCGGTTACACTCGTTCACACCGTCATTAAAATCTCACAACCACCGTCGCCGACAAAGACAAGTTGTGTCAGGAGCGACAGCCTTGCTTTCACGCTCGGGTGGCTATTTTCATTTGATCCACGGCTTGAATACACCAATGTCGGTTTTATTATCATTATTATTATTCAAAAAGGTAAGCACCCAATCTATATTCTGCATTACGTTAATGAGCCGGAAAAATCCCATTCTGAAATGATAAGCGGACAGCTTCCTTTCATCTTCCTCCTCGTTGCAGCTTCATAAAGGCAATTCAGACATTCCGTTTGGATTATGCCGCAACCAAATGCACTTCTCGTAGTTTCCCGGTGTTTCCTGCTCGGTCACTTTGCCGTTTCCTCTGCGCGGTCTCTTTTACGCACACTTTTAATGCGTTCATAATAAATGATAACATTGGAATTCAAAGGTCAGGTTTATTGATCTGTTCCGCAAATTCAGCATCATTTCATCCGACATTTTCGGCATGCGACCTCTGGGTATTAGGGGTATCATTCCGGCGGGAGCTTGGCAATCCAACACTCAAATGTTTACTGTTCTGCTCGACATGTTCATCACTGAGCGCTTTTCCTCACATCCAGAGATGAAAACGAAATAGGCCCTTTAACCAATTCGGAGTTCCGCAGACCCAGCGCCGTCAATTTCCTTCTGAATAAATCCTCACACCAGTGATGCTTCAAGCCCCTGGCAAAAAATGGAAATCTCCTTTCGCCCGGCTCTGCCAAATAGACATGTATATGACGCCGGCACGGGCATCATTTCAGTTTCCCAGTTGAGTAAGCAACTCATGCTTTTGTAAAAGGGCTATTTGGCAGAGGAGAAAAAAGAGACAAGAGCGACGGCTGCACCCACAGTGATGTCTTCACAGAACACAGGGGGGGGGGGGGCGTGTTAGTATTAAGACGGCTGAAACCAGCCGGACAGAGATTATGCCGGCGCTGATCCCCGGAGGAAACTGAACCTCCGCGCGCTCTCCCCCCAGGCCAGCTGAGTGACACCTTGTCAAATTGTTGGAAAAGGTCCGGCGGAGGCGAGCGTTCCCGAGCGTTGTTTTTGGCAGGAAGATAGTCAAGGAGCTGTGCTGCGGAGCCAAGGCACCTGACACCAGGCCAAAAAGCAGGAGGCGGTGATGCCCCTCCTCACGGCTCTGTGGAAGGACCTCCTCCCTGGGATGGAAAGATGCATATATACAGTATATATATATATATATATATACTGTAAACTCTACAGAAATAGTCAAACTTGCACGATTTCCTACTTTTGTCAATGTGAATTGTTGACACAGAGGCTGATTTTATATTTCAAATGTTTCACTTTCATTACATTTTGATGTGAACTGCTGTAATATCCCAATTTACCTCTGGGATTAATGATCAATCCATCCATCTATCTGTCTATCTATCTATCTATCTATCTATCTATCTATCTATCTATCTATCTATCTATCTATCTATCTATCTATCTATCTATCTATCTATCTATCTATCTGTCTGTCTGTCTGTCTCTCCTTCGTCTGTCTATCTATCTATCTATCTATTTATCTATCTATCTATCTGTCTGTCTGTCTGTCTATCTGTCTATCTATCTGTCTGTCTATCTATCTATCTATCCACCTATCTGTCTGTCTGTCTATCTGTCTATCTATCTGTCTGTCTATCTATCTATCTACCCACCTATCTGTCTGTCTGTCTATCTGTCAATCTATCTATCTGTCTGTCTATCTATCTATCCACCTATCTGGCTGTCTGTCTGTCTATCGATCTATCTATCTATCTATCCACCTATCTGTCTGTCTGCCTGTCTGTCTATCTATCTAAATCAATAAGGTGATACTCAGTTTGACATTGGAGATTCTGCTTGTTTACACTCATCAGCTGATCTGTTTTGCCACGTCTCCTCTTCTTCCCAAAACAAAGACAGATTCGTGGTCAGACTCTGGATAACGACGCCGCGCACTGTGCCTACAGCGTGTTCCAATTATAGAAGCTGACGTCTGATCATAACGGTGCAACAAAACCGGTTGGAGCTTGAATGGGAGCCGGACATTGGGAGTCCAAAGGAGGTCGAAGGGACGTCCTTTTGCCGGGGCGCCGTGGAACTTGAGCCCGGGCGCAGCCCCACAGCCTCGCGGCGGCGCCTGATCCCAGCCCGACCGGCTGTGGGGAAACAAAGGCGCGGGAGCGCGGTTGGAAAATAAAATGCGGATATTGCTTTATCGAGCGTCTTGTTGGATTACTTCATCTATCCCGAGACAACAGGAAGGCATTGAATTACCTGGCAACATAATAAAGACTAATAACTTATGTAGCTGCAATATCATCAAGCGGAAAACAGATATGACACGCGGCTAAGAGGGAAATTACCTCCTAATTGTTTTATTTAGAATACAAATGAGAAATCCAGTTTCACTCCAGGATCCTCGGCGGAGAAAAATCCAGGCTTAGTGCTACTTTGATCTGGTGGGAAGGCATTTAGGATTCCGGAGCAAATGAACGCAGACGAGCGGCGCGAGGCTCCGTCTAAGCGGCGGTCCGCCCCGCGGTTCTTCCTCCGGATGACGAGCGCTCTGAGCGGAACCTTCGCACTCGTCCCCGGCGTTGACGAGGGGCCCCTCGTCGCGGCTCGTTCCGTCGTCACTCCCGTCGTTCGCCGCGTTTTGTGATGTCGCATTTAACTGAAATATTTAATCAGGACCCATTATGCTTCTTTATAACCAAGTCAACATCGGTCTGCGAGATCCCCGGAACATGTTTTAAACATTTCTTGTGCTGAAACTACCACTCAGATTATGCATTGGAGCCATTCCACCCTGTGTGAAAACGGGCTGTTTCAATGGGTGGAGCCGCCCTCCCGAGACCCCCAGCTCTGTGAGTCAATGGGGTTGGAGCTTTACTCCGAGTTTTCGTTTCCATGTTCCCGTAAACTTTCACCCATTTCCCCTCATCGGTCCAACAAAATCTGTTTCTGAACACATGTGAGGTGAGAAATAAACAATCCAGTTGCTGAATCTTCACTCATACTCCATCTACAAGGCCTCTTTGAAAAGTTTGTTGCCACCTTCACCGTGGTGAGTGGGTGTGTGGAGCTTGGTGCACTCTACAGTACAGTCCTACCGTAGACACATCAGACACTTAGATTCTGCAGTTTTGTCACATTTGGTATCAATTCCTCTTTCTTTTAAAAGATTTGTGCTGGTCTCTGCAGCCAACAGCAGAGCACTTCCCATGATTAGCTCTTATCTTCGATGTCAGCTGGTCCGACCGCGCTCCATGGATGGAGTCACTCGGACGGGCGGCGCTCCTAATTGTGATGTGTCTCAATGCTACGTAGTACCGGGACACAAAGCTCAACGGCTCGTTTCAGGACATGTTTTCCGAAACAGACAACTCACAGTAAACTGACGACTTGTCTCCTCTCAGCACCGTCAGAGACCCACAAGTGTGTGCACTGAAAACTGAAAAAGTGAGTTTTGAATAACACTGCAGGTGCCCATTTAAAGAAATTTTTGACAATTGTCACAGGGCTTCAAGAGCGTAACGTCGATTACAGCCGGTTGCCAGTAGGAAGCGTTGCAACTTCCTGTTTCTAGTCTCTGATGTTAGCACGGATGTGGCCAAAAGAGCCGATTTGTGGAAGCGCAAAAGATACCAAATCTTATGGAAACCCACTGGAATGATGGGAACCAGCCCATAAATAATGTTAACCAACTTCTCAAAGGCCTGGGTTGGGAAAGTTGTGGCTCTGTCCTACAGGCTTTTTTCCGCCGGCGATGGCCAGAGAGAACAGTGCATATTTTTGCAACGATGGCAGCACCAATGAATTATTTCGGTAGCGCCGAAAATGAACGACGAACAAAATTGCCAGGAGTGTCGCGCCGGAGTCCGTCAATCCCAGTTCACCTGTCACGGAAGTGATTAACGGCCATCTAATGGAGCTTCCAGCGCCGGCGGCGGATATATGGCCCCCAACTCGGAGACACCGCGCCGCTCTCCCTCCCATCCGGACGACGCCGGAGCACCTTCCCGTCCCGCTCCAGCCGTGAGCCGCGGAGCGTGTCGGCGGCCCGATCCGGGGCAAACGCCGCAGCCATGACAGGGTTGGTTTTTATTTCAATGATTTCACTGCCCGACACCGTGGGGATATCACAGGGAAAGTGCGTTTCTTTCCTTCCATATGATGAGGACGGTGCGAGCCGCCTCAGCGCCGCGTTCGGCTTCAGAAGCCGAGGCGCCATTGATCGTCCGCGGCTGATTGTTATTAGAGGAGAAACCGGGAACAAAAAGGCAGCGGGAGCGGCTCATTGAACAAGGGGAAACACGTGTAGAAGCACGGAAGAAGATGTGGGATGGGGCTATGGAAACCGCAGGAGCGTAGAGAGATGTGATTTAAAAAGCCTCTATTTACACGGAGAAAGGGTCTTTGAAATGCCCCGATGAAGACCGCGGTGGCTTTTTAAACCGGGAACCACGGGAGAGAAGCGCACGGTTGGAATTAGGGTTGAGATTTTGGAGGGGCCTGCGCCCCCTAAAGTAGAGCGTACCATCACTCTGAGCTCAGATCACAGCCGTCTTTTTTTACCTGACTCAATAAAAACAGTGTTTTTATTGTGGATTGATTTATTTTCCTCCCATTTCTAATGCTGTCCCATGCTACCTTTCCTTCTACCTTTAGTTCTACATTTCCTTCTACCTTTCCTCATTTCCTTTCCTATTTACATTTCCTCTCTACCTTTGCTTCAACCTTTCCTCTCTTCCTCTCCTCCACTCTAGCTTTCCCCTCTTCCTTTCCGATCTTCCTTTCCTACCTACTCTACGCTTCCAGTCTATCTTTACTTCTACCTTTGCTCGCCTCCTCTCCGCTCTGCCTTTCCTCTCTTCATTTTCTCCTTTGAAACTCCGACTCGGAGTCGGGAAAATCATCACACCTCACCCTCTCTCTCACCCTTCCTCTCTCCCTCTCTCCCTCTCTCTCTCTCGCCCTCCCTCTCTCCCTCTCTCTCTCTCGCCCTCCCTCTCTCGCTCTCTCTCGCTCTCGCCCTCCCTCTCTCCCTCTCTCGCTCTCTCTCGCTCTCGCCCTCCCTCTCTCCCTCTCTCGCTCTCTCTCGCTCTCGCCCTCCCTCTCTCCGTCTCTCGCTCTCATTTCCTCCGTCTTCACAGCCCCTCCGTCTGTCAGTCTCCTGTCTTCTGCTCCCTCGCTCCTTTTGCATTATTCCCTCGTTTGCCTCCCTCCCCGCAGCCGGGGCGATCATTAGCTCGGCCCGTCACGCCGGAGGAATACGTCTGCCTGTTTTCCTGCTTTTGTCTGACATTTATGACTCCATGTCCCAAATTTATGGACAATTTAGCTCACTCAGAATCTATCAGATAAGGAGGCCGGGGGGTTATTTTCCATAATGGGCGACCGGGCGGCCCCCGGAATCTCCGTCTTTTTGGGGTTTTTTTTGTTTTTTTTGGGGGGGGGGGTGGCTGCGTTGGGTTGATTCATGGCGAAGCCGGGGCGGCGGGAGGAGGTCTGTTGGTTTGACAGAAAACAAGGACGGAGGGTTGTTGAGGAGGATTTAGCGACGCCGAAACACAACAAATGATTATGCGGCGGAGGGGGGCGACGGCGTCGGACCGCTCGTGGGATGAGTGGTGGGAGGTGACAGGAGCCGCTGAAATGACTGGTGTTCGGTGAAAGCTTCTGTGAAATGATATTTTAAATAAATAAGTGAAAAAGTATGTTATTGCTATTGGTGCTAATTAGTTCCTCCCTCTTAA
>NC_137196.1:27409311-27414311 GCF_960531495.2 Zeus faber | reverse complement strand
TCACTTCGGTTGGCTTTGACCGGGAAAGGTTGAGTGTACACTATGAAGTGTCGATCTCATTACATTCCATGTTTTTTCTCGCAGTATGCGCCACGCCTTTATTTTGAACGGTGTTTCAGAATAAAAGCGCAGCATCAGAAATGCAGTACGCTACATCCACAAACAACCCACTACAGATCTTTTTGTTTTTTGTTTATTGAGAGGTGACCCACGCTACAGCCCGGACCCAACCAGGTGAGAACCACTGGCTTAGCTGGACCTCTAAATTTAAATAACGCTTCCATCAACACATTATGACAAAACGCAATCGAATGTTGTCCCTGAATTTCCACATGAATGTGCATCAGTCTGATATAATTCAATTTACATGTACATGTAATTTACTGGAAGTGTGGTTAGAATGGATGAGCAAAATATAGATGCCGCTAATCTCCGTGTTTTTGAGGTGGTAGGAAACTCAATGCTCCCATATAAAACCATGTAAACACACGGAGGAACACGCCAACTCCGAGCAGAGTGGGTGGAGACTGAAATAAAACCCACCACGTCCTCATAGTTAAACGAAAATAAACAGAACGGCTCATCTCAGCGCGAGATTTACTGGATGCTGTGTGTGCGTGTGTGTGTGTGTGTGTGTGGATTCTCGAGATCAGTGTTCTGAAACTAGTGGAAATTTGGGGTACTGCAGGGGTTACTCAGAAGAAAGCAAACGCCAGTGAAGGCATTGGGGGACACTCATCCGAAAACACACCTCCCACATCGTACGCTACTAAAATAAGTGTGAGAACCATGGGTGCAGATGCCTCCTCCTGCAGCTCAGCGAGCCTTCCCTCCGTTTTTCGGGGGGAGAAATAACCGAGCTGTCGACTTACGGCGGCGATGGAGCTCCACACTCTGTGTTCTCCCTCTGCACTCAGTTTCACGGCTCAGTTCCATCCTTTTTGGAGATTTAGTTGAGTGGGGTCCTATTGTGATGTCAGCGCGCGCCGCCACCCCCCCCCCCCCCCCCCAAAAAAAAAAAGGTGCTCCTGAGTGATTAGCTGTGACACCGGCGCTGCCAGGACAGATCCCCAATCCCCAAAGCGAGGAACGCTTATTCTGCGCCCACTCCCCACTCCGCCACTCCACCCACCACCCCAGTGACAAATCTGCTGTTTTCGGGAACCGACAGTTGAATTATTTATCTCGTTTCAAAGCGGAGGTTCCAGATGATAGATGGAGCAACAATATCCTCAGGTGCTATTGTGGAGCGTGTTAATCAGACGTTGACGAGTTGATGGGAGACTTTTGGGAGCGCGGCGCCTCTTCAGACGAGTTCTCGGGAGAGTTTTTCCTTTTTCTCCCGACGACGACGGCGGCGGCAAAGGATTTTGCAACTTCATCTCAGAAAAAAATAAAATAAAATGGTGAAAAGACGTTCAAACGCCGGCCATCGCCCCCCCGAAACCGGAGAACCGCTATTTGGATCGGAGCGCGTCGGATCACGAGGGTCCTGCCGCCAGCGGCCATCGTTTAACAAGCTTCCATTCAGCCCCCTACCCCACCGTCCTGGAGGACGAACAAGGACGAGGAAGATTCCTTTTTGGACAAAAACAATACGAGAACATCAAATCTGAGAAGAAAGAGGGAGGAAAGTGCCTGCAGATTGCTCTGGCGTCGCCAAGCGGGATTTGGCGTTTTGGGTTCTAGATTCTACATTTCTGTCGATCAGTGCTTTGAGTGGCAGCTGAAGCAAGCCTGGAGGTGCGGCTGCTGCCAGCCATCCCTGTGATCAGCTGATCAAACACCAAGCAGTGTCTTCAAACAGGGAAGGTTGTCTCACTTCACTGGGGAGGAGAAGCTGAGAAGAAATCTGCGTTGAAGACGAGAAAACGTGATAAAAAAAAAACTACCTGTGAATATAATTTTGAGAAAAAAATAAGATAAAAATGTGAATAAATAAATACATAGACAATCCTCTCCTGGTTGCTCGTCTCGCTGAGAAACCGCTGTGCGGTCTACACAGCTCAACCCTCCTGTCTTTAAAACAAACGTCCATGTTTGCCTGCAAACCGCAACTTCTCATCGTTATAACTCATTGCGCGGCTTTTATTTTTCCGATGCCTCGCTGGATCTTGAACACCTCACTCAGTCGCCCATTTCAGTGTTTTCGAGGGACGCGCTGACAAACTTTTGATTTGTTGTTTGGTTTGTCAATAATATCTGCTCCGTATGTAGATTGATTTGGATGAAATTTAAACCACTAGTTCCTTGTGACATAGCTGTTTGAAAACCGTGTTTGTAGCTTATATCAAAATATGTTTTCCAGATAGTTTTAACCGGGCTGGACATATTTTGACGTCAAATGCATTGGCTCGTCTCTGTAATAGAGATCTAAATTTGGTTGCTTTTTCATTAATATCTGCTCGGTATGTGGATTGATTTGGAAACTTCAACCACAAGATGTTTGTGACAGCGCGGTTCAAACAAGACGTCAACTGTGTTCGCGTGTTATGCAGAAGTTGGTGTTCCAGATAGTTTTAGACCTCAAAATTCAGAGAATGAGAGCTACAGAAAAATAACAATATTATCATAGTATTATTTTTTATGTTAATTGTATATAATTATTATCATTATAATTATTATAATTATTATAATAATAAATATAATTATAATAATAATTATAATTATAATCATTATTATTAATATGATTATTATTATTAATTATAATAATAATAATAATAATAATAATAATAATAATCATTCAACTACTAATAAAAAACCTTTGACTTGCAAAGGTTAAGGATTTGTAACTTTCATTTGGGAAGATAAACTCTACACTCATAAACATGAACACACACACACACAGACACACACACACACACACTTGCATGGGACATACAATTTATTGGGAAAATACATACAATCAAAAAAGTCACACATAGATAACACACTCAAGCACACCGAGCACACAAGCACACAACACACACACACACACGCATAAAAACACACATATACTTGGACATGCTCACAAATGATAACACACACACACACACACACATCATCCATCCACCCATACATCCATCCATGCACCCATCTAGATCCATCCATTCATTCACCTGTCCCCCAATCCATGGATTCATCCATCCATCAATCCACCCATCCACCCGTCTTCCCATCCATCCCTTTCCTCACACACAAGCCGTGCTCCCAGCTACCAGAGGGCATTACAACTGGATTTACTTTTCGTCTTCACAAACACGTCTCCAGGTATTTTATTTCCGTGGCGCCGTGTACTTGAGGTACAGGCCTCACGTCTCCCGACCGGGCGGAGCCGCGTGTTGCCCGTTCGCTTATTGGACTCTCGTGGGTGATTTAGACGCGAGGAAAGGCGCTGGGATGCCGAGCCCACCGCCTCAAAGTGGTCGTAAAGAAGATCAATCTGAAGAGAGAGGAGGAAGAGGAGGAGGAAGAGGAAGAGGAAGAGGAAGAGGAGGAGGAAGAGGAAGAGGGGAAGGGAGGCGGGGGGTAAGTGGGAGCACGGCCGGCCAGGATTGGCAGGAGTCGTAAAAAAAAAAAGAGAACCCAACAGCCACTACAGCTAAAGCTACAGCTACAGCAGCTCTTAATCTGCACCACCGCCCAGGGGTGGAGCAGCGGAAAGACAGCTGAAGATGGGGAGTGTGGAGGGGGAGGAGGGAGTGATGTCACACCCCTGCAATGGAAGGCATAATAATGCCTCCTCCATAACCGACGACTGCTTTTAACACCGGAGATGGAGGAGGAGGAGCAGGAGGTGGAGGAGGTGGAGGATGGAGTGATGTCACAAGCCCTGCAAGGGTGGGATAATAACACCTCCTCCATAACGGTAACGGACGGCTGCTTTTAATACCGGAGGAGGAGGAGGAGGAGGAGGTGGAGAAGGAGGAGGAGGAGAAGGTGGAGAAGGTGGAGAGGGAGGAGGTGGTGTAGGTGATGGAGGGGGAGGAGGTGGTGGAGGATGTGCGGCGGGGCCTTTTCTTTACCAGCGTCCCAGCGTGTGTGCTCTCCAAATGTTATACAAACACACGGCGGATTTCAAAGCATCTTATTGACACTGCAGCAGGACATTTTGGGCTGCGCGCGCGTGTGCGTGTCGGCCTTTGTGTCACACACACACACACACACACACACACACACACACACACACACACACACACACACACACACACACACACACACACACACACACAGACAAACGATAGGGGTGGAATTATTCTGGTCCTTTTCAAATGTCACCAGGTTTATATAAGCAGCACTGAATGGAGCCGGGTGAGGGCAGGATGAACAGAACACGTATGAACGCTGACGACCGGATTCCTCTGTTGAGCGCACACTGGTGGAGAGAGACATCCAAGTGAGTGTGTGTGTGTGTGTGTGTGTGTGTGTGTGTGTGTGTGTGTCGGTACGTGTGTGTGTGTGTGCGCGTGCGTGCGAGAATAGAGAATGCGAGCCTTGTTTCTGGATGACACTGAGTGACAGCGCCACCCTGCCATGTGTGGGTTTGTGCGATTTGAGGGGTTTGTGTTGTTGTGGAGAATTCACATATCACTCCGGCTGCCAGAAAAACAGACCATAATATCTCCATAACAAGCAACGCACCGGAAAAAAAAATGACGAGCACCAAAAAAAAGCCCCCCCCCAAAAAAAAGCGAAAAATAAAAAAATGCTATTCTGTTACAAAATGCATTATCTGCTCTCCATTCGGTCAAAGCTGCATCGTCATTTTGGTCTAAATGAATGAAAGAAATGTGCTTTTATTTGATGTTGCTGCAAAGATAATGCTTGAATAACAGGTTTATTGAGGGAGGACGTGCAGGCGGTTGGTGTAATGGAGGCAGAAGCGCAGAACAGAAGGTGTTGGAAGCAGATGATCCGCTGTGGCGACCTCTAACGGGAGCGGCCCAAGGAAGAAGAAGAAGAAGAAGAAGAAGAAGAAGAAGAAGAAGAAGAAGAGAGAAGAAGAAGAAGAAGAAGAAGAA
>NC_137196.1:27399311-27404311 GCF_960531495.2 Zeus faber | reverse complement strand
GACGGTTGAACGGCTGGTTGGGATTCACCCCCTCGGACAGTCGGGTGGAACTCGAGGAACAGGCGGGCGCTCGGAGCCAGGCCGACGGCTGCGGACGCCGAGGGGGCGGTTCAGTGGACGCTCACTTTGCTGACACGCAAACCTCGCACGTGAGAGGCGAGAGCCTTTTAGGGGGCCCGATGAGGGGACATTAACCTTGACTGGTACCGGAGATGGCGCAGATGGACCCGCGCCGCGCTTCTCTCCGGACAGATGGGTTTTAATGGAGCTCGCGCTCGGGCCGCAAACAATCCCAGGTTATGGCCGCGGCCCTGTTGATGCTTTCATGCCAGCCGCGATTTCCCCCGTATGTGTGGATGGCAAAAGCGCAAATGGGTTCCTTTTTTTTTGGCGAGGTGGGTAGCCAGCCAGCAAACTGCCGGGAACTGCACCGCTGAGCACACCCAGAGTGGAGCCGCTCATTACACAGGAAGGGGAAAGGCCTCCCCCTCCTCCTCCTCCTCCTCCTCCTCCTCCCCCTCCCCAGTATTTGTTTCGTCCCTCTGGACTTTTAGGATGTTGAACATCAGTGCATCCCATCCGCTGCGTGGTAAATGCCGAGCACCGTAGTTATCCTGCATCAGAGAATTCTCTCAGAATCCAGGGGGTGTGACCTCGCTCTGAGAAGTGTGTGTGTGGGGGGGGGGGGCACAATAAAATGGGAGGTCTGGGAGTCCTATCCCAGAATAATCACATTGCAATTTGAATCCCATTTCCTGCATTTCTCCGTATATTTAGGGACTACGGTAACTGGTACGAAATCACATACAACCGACCTGCAATTGGGCGCCGCTTCCCCCTGCCACGCCCTCCCTGTCCTCCACGGGCACCTCCACCCCCTCTGACCTCTGACACCAGCCGCGCTGAGAAGGTGTCGGCGGCGGTATTGTGAGCGAGCTTTATCGTTGATTCCACCGCCTTGGCGTCTTATCGCGTTCGCTCCTTCCACTCGTCATCCACAGACCAAAAACCGCCTTCCCGTTCTATCCGGCGCAGAGGACGGCTTGCAAGTCATAAAGCTCATGATTCTACGTCGTTTCACCGAAGAAGCAGATCTCTAATGTTTTGCTGTCCGTGTGTCAGTCCAGAAAGCTCTGAAGCCTGCCAGGAACGTACTTGATACCAGGACGTAACTTCAGTGTTTGTTGTAATTATCTTTTTTTAATTGTCTTTTTTTGAAATTATGAACAAATGGACATCATGGCGGCCATTTACCTGCAGTAAGAATACAATAATATACTTAGAACCTAATTATGTCGGGTAAATGAATCTTAAATATTATATTATAGAAATAGAACTTGTAAGTATGTAAGTATTTTGGACTGGAAACCCACATTTTTAATTGAAGTATCCTGCATCACAAATACACGTCTGGCATTTGTGACAAACCAAACCCCTTGAATATTGGTTGAAAATACATCGGGTTCTGATGCAATAGTAGATAGGCCTCCATAGGCGTACGCCCATCGATTAGGAGGCGCGGCTGCCCCGCCCCAAGATGGCGGCCGCGTTGAGGCGCAAGATTCAAGCGCGAGGTAACAACAAAGTGAAGTACAACCGTAAACGTATGACTGACTGTTCAGTCAGTCATACGTTTAATTGTAGTCAGCCACCGCTTCCAGGGACGGCTCCACGGACACTCGTGCCGAGGGACAATGTGGGTGGGGTTTTGGGGACGGTTGGCAGTGGACCAAACCACTGTGATTGCCACAGACGGTGTTTCCCACGACAGTACTTCTCACAGACAGTATTTCCCACAGACAGTATTTCCCACAGACAGTACGCACCGTGAACTATGTAAAGAGATCAACTGGACGAACGGGGAGCAGCATCCGTCCCTGTCACAGGGTTGACCTTATCTCCAACACGTACGAATCGGTGACGCCAAACCGAGCAAACCCTGGGCGGAGATAACAGATTCACTCTGAGGCCAAGGACTTTTTTTCCTCTTCCTTGTTTAATAGCGTTCAGCAAAACCATTCTTCTGACAGGCGTATGTGGGTGGGGAGTCTTTCGAAACTTAAAAACGCATCATTTTGCCTCCTTCATTAGCACAGTGCTTTCAACGCATATTATGACATCCTTTAAAATGATGTAGTTATGTGTACAATGATACATTCAGGGGGACAACTCCCCTTTTTCTGGCCCCTGTGATTTCCGCCCCTGCCTGGATCATCCCGCCATGTTGACTGGATGGAACCGCACCGTTTGTTTTCTCTTGCTGGTAGACGGAAGACAGACGGACAGACGGCTCAGGCAGCTCGGCAACAGACGGAGCAGGAGGCAGGACTCCAGACACCCTGGAACTACTCCACTGTGGTCGGGAGTTGCCTGAGAGCCAAAGAGACATGTTTGGTCAAAATGGTCTTCCACCGGCCAGTCCAGAGGGCGTCACGGTGGATCCGTAGTCGTTCCCGGACTCCTCCGACGGTTTTCAGAATTATGTTTGTGTTTCTCCAGAGCGTCCCTTCCTACCTCTGGGTTCACTTTGCAAAAACGATCCGACAGGAATCGAGCGGCCTCCTCCGCCCACGTTCACGACTTTCCCCCGCCTGCGTGCAGGGGAGGTGTTGATGATAATGTCTGAGGGGGAAAAGACAGCGCCACGTCCCGGTGCTTTGCGCTGCCAAGATTCCCGCCGGTCCCGTCCAACAGCTTGTGCCTGCGTGTAACGAGTCGGCCGGGGGAGGAAGAATGACAGCGGAGTGATCACGCGGGGCGCGCACGCCGTCGACCCGAGTCGAGGAGATGACCTGGTCGAAGGACGGGTTCGCTGCTTGTCCGCCCGGGCCTCATCGGAAGGCGGGTTGCCGTTGTTTAAAGCTGTTTGCGGCGCAAACCTCGCCGCAGCGCTTTGCCCCTTGAGGAACCACCTCGGTCGTCCCTCGACGGTGGCGCCTGTGCCGGTGCTTCGCTCTGAGCCTCAGGGGAAGCGCTCCGTCTTCTTCTCCAACGCCGGGATCTGGTGGCGTTGTCAGGGACTTCCCCCCCGCACGTTGAAACATTGTTTGTCGGACAGAGCGCAACTGTGGCTGCCGCGGGTCGGCGGCGGGAGGCGGCGTAACTTCCTGGTTTCTAGCCTCTAGCCTCGTTCGTGTGGATGCAACTAAAAGAGACGATTTGCGGAAGTGCAAATAAAAGCCCCGGAAGATCCGGGTGAATGCGCGATCGTACACGTACAATCTGCCTCACAACAAAAGGCTCGAAAACATGCATGCCCCATTGGAATGCAGGGAAGCACAGTGAGAAGCTGCGGCAGAGCGGTGCGTTTCCCAACAGTCAAGCATTGGTGAAACAAGGTCGTCCAATGGACATTTATAAATGTTTTAGTTGGTTTAATTTAACAATTTAATAAGGCCAAATTGAATAGCGGTGTAGTTTATGCATAAGCATCGGGGGGGGGGGGGGGTCGAATCGATTGCCTATTTTCCTCGCGGCCGAGAGATCCGGAAACAAGGGGAGCACGGGATGTGCGAACGCCACCCGCCCTCCGCGCTCAATTACGCCTCTAAATTTAGCTTCTATTTATTGATCAGAGAACATTTCTTTTGAGAAGCTCCGGGCCGGGGGCTGCCTCGCCGTCCTGTGGCAATTATCAGGGAGAAAATGTTCATTCCACGGCGAAGAGCTCGTAGCGCGCTGTAAACCGCTGCTCTCGCAGTCGGGGAAGAGCGAGGACGTTTTTCAGCTATTTCACCTCTCTCCCTCCCTCCCTCCCTCCCTCACCTCCCCCCGTTCCCTCCCTCCTTTCACGCCAACACCGATCTGAGCTCCCGGCGGCCCCGGGCCAAGTAAAGGTGCGGTTGTTTGCAAGAGGCTTATGTTGCAGCGAGTCCTCCATCTCGAGGAGACGGGGAATCGCTCGTCTCCTGTGGGCGTTCGGGAGCGAGAGCGTGAGGACGGGGGAGGGGGTGGGGGGGGGGGCAGGGAGAGAGGGAGAGAGAGACTAAAGAGGCAGGCAGACGGCTGAAACCGATCACGCACGAGCTTGAGTTTCCAAAGGAGTGAAGAACACACGCACGCGCACGCGGCCAATGTCTACCTTTTCACACATAGAGAAATAAATAAAGCCCCCAACAAAAGAGTCCTTTGTGAATTTATGAATAGCAAATTGGCTCCCAATTACCGGCAGCCAATAAGCTGTCAGTGTTGAGGTGAGTAATGAGCGGCTATAAATATCACTCGTCCTCTGGCGGGAAATAAAGGCGGTTTTGCAACGTTGCCAAACAGATAACTAAGCGAAATACCCAAGGCGTGACGAGCCCTGCTACAAGTTATGGAGGGTGACATGGAACCCGGCGGCGTCGTTATGCTGCTCACGTAAGTCATCCAGCCGTACAGTACACACTAGAATGTCTGAATGGAATCTGATTTCTGGCAGACTATGGTGCAGTGTTATCTAAGTAACACTGAGCACAAATCTAACCTTTAATCTAATCTCCTCTTTTCCCTTGAAGCCCTGTTGGCCTAATAACGTAGGCATCGGAAATCAGAAAGAGCAAACCTGCGTTCCGCTCGCTTTGAGCTCGCACAAACAAACAACAAAGTCTGAGTTCGATCATTTATTGTCATATCATACTTTGACATTTGCCCCACGCCTACACACCCCTAGTGCGGCGCCCGGCGACCAAACCCGGCTCTTACGCCGGTGCCTTGGTCAGGAGCATGAACCACGAACATCCAGTACATGTCTCGATTGACGGGGGGAAGAAAGCCACACCACGACGGGGAGAACATGGAAACTCCACACAGAAAGGACCTGGGAGAGCCCGGGATTCGAACCCAGGACCTAACCACGGAGCCATCGCGCCGCCCTTCGTTCAATGTTTGCATTTTTATTTTTTTTTTTTTATATGTAGCTATTTAAATACTTCAGTCAGTTTCAAGGGAGGGAATTCAGGTTCACTTTAGACAATTACTCCAATTCAAATAAGAATATCTAGATTTTTACTCTACATTTA
>NC_137196.1:27386811-27394311 GCF_960531495.2 Zeus faber | reverse complement strand
AACGATGCAAATTGATCCATCACAGTGTTAGCATGCACACCAGTGACTTGTCTAAGATACATTACAATTTTATTCTTCATTACAATAATTAAGGCTATTACTATAATTAATCCTGCAGGCCTGGGCTACGTGGAATGAAACAGAGCTCTGCCTATATTTACATGTGTTTGGTGCATTAATCCCTTCACAGTCCGGTAATATACTACCTTTGATCGTGATGAAATAGCCGTCGGAATACTGCTGAATTAATCCACACAGTTGAACATGTACGTGGGGAATTTGCTTTAAATTGTAAAATAACTTACAACGTAAATGCAACATACACACAAAACGAATGGTGATGTATGGTCAGAAGGCGGGGCATGGTTGGGTTCTATTGGGTTGGATGTAGTCAGATACTGCATGGCAATATTTTAATTACCAAATATGATGTATGTAATCTGAATACTTTTGGATTGTTTACCCGTCCAGAAATACTAAATTTCACAGTTTTAGGAAATCAAGGAAAAAGAAAGCCAGAACAGAACAAAATGTGAACTCCAGGAACAGTATTGTAAATGCCAGAAAACCACCCGCAACATTTGAATAAAGATGGAAGATGTGAATGGAAAGTATTTGTCAAGTGTTCCGATAGAAGTTCCAAAAGCCGAGTCAATCGGCGCTCATGTACCCGTGTGTGTGTGTGTGTGTCTATGTGTGTGTGTGTGTGTGTGTGTGTGTGTGTGTGTGTGTGTGTGTGTGTGTGTGTCCCCCCCCCAAGAAACACAAGGGAAGACAGGTAAACACACGGATACCCGCATCTCAAAAGAGCCCTAAAGAGAAAGTGAAACACCAGGAGAAATACCAGAAATAATGGCAATCACTAAAAATGTGCCCATAACGTAATGGCTTCAGGCTCAACTCTGCAGAAATGGGACCACAGAGGCCAATGTGCAAACAAATAGAAGGAGAAATAGAGAGAAAAACGAATGAATGAATAAAGTGGGGCCGTGCTGCTGCCTTTGAGCTTTGTCTGGAGCAGGGTCTGTGCAGACTGCACCTTCCCTCTGTGTTGATGCGGTTTCTGGGTTTCTGTTTGGGGGGAGGGGGGAGGATGGGGTGTGGGGGCTTTAGCTCCAGCGTTCAGCTCCACAGACAGACCTGCGTTTCGACTCGCCGAATCCCTAAGATCCCTCCCGCTCTCCGGCTTTTATCCTTCGCAATCACCCGACGGGCCGGTCGCGATCGACCGCCTCGTCGAACTTCAAGGGGGGCTCCTCGGGTTCATCTCTTCCGAGGGCGCTATCGAGTAGAGCCCGGCCCGCGGATACCGCCTTTCCACTGGATTCACGGCGAGAACCTGCCCGTGCGAGGGCCTCATCCAGACTAATCCGTCGGCCCCTCTGGGAGAGCGGGCCTGCATCTCGGATCTGAATGTTCTCCAAATAAGCCGCCCTGTTTGTGCGGCAACAAACGCTCCCCAACAAACAAACGAACGAGCGCAAACAGGCGCCGCGTCGCGAGTCTTGACGGCGTCAGGATGCGAAGGCTCGCAGCGAGAGAGCGCCGCCGCCTGTGGAAGCTCACATCGCATGAGTGACGCCCGGTGAAACGCAGGCTGAAGGATCCAAAGGCGAGAACGCGATCCGCCGGATGTCGTCGCCTATGAAGCTGACGCCTGTCACACTTTGCCGTTTTGGGAGGAGAGATGATTACGCTCCTCTCTCCGATCTCTGATGGAGCCCCCCCTCCTGCCCCGCCCCCACCCCCTCGTCTTAGTAGATGTTGGCGTGTGAGTCATCTCGTTTTGGGACCTGAAAGGAAACGGTGTAGGACAGACAAGCCAGGACAGGACGGGATGCGGAAGACAGCCAGGCGGGTAAACAGACAACGATGGAAATAAAGCTGAAATAAAGACGCTCCGACAAGATAAACGTCAAAGAGTCACATAACGAGGTTGCGCGATGGTTTTCGTCCGCCCCACGAAACAAATTATAAATCCGTCCCTGTCGGGATGAAAAAAAATGCCCAGCTCGCTCGGCCGCTCGTGAAGCGGCGGAACAGTGAGGCAGACTTGCTTTTCGGAAAGCCATAAAGGCGGAAATGGGCACGGTATCAAAGCGGCGGGTGGGCCCCGGTATTGGCTGGCGGAATCCACGCCAGGAATATTAGTAGGTGGCGCCGATTATCAAACAGCTCCCCGCTAGCTCGCAGGCACGCTTGTTTAATTAACATAATGGAGGCGCAGAGACAATTAAGCGATTTGTACTGCCGAGGAGGCGCGGGGAGAAAAGGGGGAAGGCAAACACAATGTAGACAGGGTGGGAAAGGTTGGCGGAGTGAGAGGGGAGAGAAAGGAGCGAAGTCAGCGAAGTTGGAATTCAAGGCTTCCGCCGTGATCCCTGGCTGGCAGTTGAGACAAGGGGCAGATAAGTAAGTTGGAACAGCACCAGGGGAAGGGACATTACAGGGGCCATTTAACATTCGGCGCAGCCGTCAGCAGAACAGTAAATACAGGTTGTTAAAATAAATAAATACTCCGCTGGCAACGGTTCAACACAATGAACCACAAAACCACAGAATGTTTGACGCCACCAAATTGGAACGACCCGAAACACCCGTAGGCAGACTAGAGTGGATGGTCGGTGAAGCCTCTGAAAGGGCATAAAACACCCAAACTCATTTCATGGACTGATTTGGCTTCCAAATACCGGCGTTAAAGGCTAAAAACCCTCGACCCTCACAAATTCTGATGTTGGAGCAGTTTTTAGCTGCCGCTATTTGTCCAGCGAGACTGATTGAGCCTCTTTTTGAAAATCAGAGACAAACGCCATCTATTCCCGGCCACCTCAAAGGTCAACGGGCAGAATTCCCCGGAAACACACTGGTCTGCGAGCCAACTCCAAGTCCATGGACCTGTCCATCTGGACGGGCGCCGCTGGGCTTACAACCTGACGGAAGCACCGGTGTAGAACCGGGAGCGCTGACCCGAACAGCAGAGCAACCTAACATGGGGGGACTTCCTGCCCCTATTGTGTGCGGTTACCTTCACCAAACTCAGGCTCTGTCCAGTGGAGAGGCGTTATTCGATTCCAATCCCAGCGCTGAGTACCGATGTGGAAAAATAAGAAAACCTGTTTCCCGGTCATCGCACGCGTTGTGAAGAGAGGAAGACGGGGACGATAATGAATGAGGTCACCCGTCCCTGAAACATGAGATCACTCGGATTCCATCCCCTGCATCCAGGGCCGATGGGCAGTGGGAGGTAGGGGAGTATCGACTCCCCACTGGAGTGAGAGAGAGATAGGGCGATGGAGCAAAGATAAGCAAGGGTGGAGGGGTTTGGATATTGCCCTGGTCTCGGTGTGCGGTGTGGCCAAGCCAAATTCAAAACTTTAAAACACGGAATCAGAATACAGAATCTGTGGGACAGTGGAGGACAAACCTGGGACCATTCAGAGAACATTAAATTTGAACATTTGATTTTTAATAGCTCTTGAATGGCATACATCGGGGTTTCCCTGATAATTTACCTATCTTTTCGCAGCTTAAATACAAAGGTTATATGTATTGTACCACACAAAACAAAAACAGAATATAATCCAGTTTTTGGAATGAACTCCCTGGGACTCCAACAAACTGACTCACGGTCTGAAAGACGTAAGACATCACCAAGAATGAAACCTAAACTAAAACTGGAGTGCCGGCCCGAAGAAAACCTCCAGGAATGGGACCCTTTCAAATGCATTGCACTGTACGTCCAAACGTTAATAGCCCAGACATTTGCTGCAGAAGATTATTCCCAAAGTTCATGAACCCAAAGAAACCTTAATGCTATAAAATCACCACCAACAACAACAGGGTTCTATTTTACAAACCCTTGCTTTCAAAGGGTTCTTCACAAGAGTCCAACCGCATTGGACTCCAAGTAAAAACAAAGACACCTCGGCACCAGTGCTTATCGTTTGGTTTTTTTTGTTTGTTTTTTATTGTCAGGCCCTTTGAAACCAGAAACAATTCCAGGCACCCCCATCATAATCCGCTCCTCTTTCCTCTAACCGTATCATAACAATATCCTAACCCTCCTAATCCTAACCCTAACCCTATCACGGTGGCACGGTGGCACGGTGGCGCAGTGCATTGCACTGCCGCCTCACAGCAAGAAGGTCCTGGGTTCGATTCCCGCCTGGGGCGCTGTTGGCACCGTGCTCCGGTGGGTTATCTCCCAAATGGGAGCCTTTCCGTGCGGAGTTTGCATGTTCTCCCCGTGCTCACATGGGGTTTCCTCCACCTCACGTCAGTAAGGACCCCCCTCAAAAACATGCACCCATCATCGTCTGACCAGCGATGGACACTTATCACCTGGTCCCCGGGCGCGTCCACGTATGCTGCCCACTGCTCCTGGCTGTGCCCCCGGAGGAAGGACAAGCCAGGATGGGTCAAAAGCAGGGGAGCCATTTCACCGGCCACCATCAAAAGCATGTGCGTGTGTGTGCAAGCATGTGTTATAGTGTGGTGTGTTGCGTGATGAATAAAGACTCTTTCTTCCTCTATCCTAACCCGATCCTTACCCTAGTCATACCCTAACCCTACCCTAACCTTATTCAAAAATGTTGGCACTTTTGGCACTTAACCTTAAGATGTTGAAGAATGGAAAAAAGGTATGTTTAAACAGTTGAATAAACTTTTTATTGAAAAGCAACTGCATTTTTGTTTTGGAGATTTCTATCTTTTTTCAGACAGTCAAACAAAACACGTTATACTTGTGGTGAAGTAACAGGATGCGGGGTGGGGATGGTCGGGTTTAAGCAGCCACACCTGACCACCTTGGTGATTGGGATCAGAGTGAAGAAGAAGAAACAGTCTTACACACACACACACACACACACACACACACACACACACACACACACACACACACACACACACACACACACACACACACACACACACACACACACACACGCTTTGATGGTGGCAGGTGAAATGGCTCCTCTGCTTTTGACCCATCCTGGCCTGTCCTTCCTCTGGGGGCACAGCCAGGAGCAGTGGGCAGCATACGTGGACGCGCCCGGGGACAAGTGTCCATCGCTGGTCAGACGATGATGGGTGCATGTTTTTGGTGGGGGTCCTTACTGACGTGAGGTGGAGGAAACCCCATGTGAGCATGGGGAGAACATGCAAGCTCCACACAGAAAGGCTCCTATTTGGGAGATAACCCACCGGAGCACGGTGCCAACAGCACCCCAGGCGGGAATCTAACCCAGGACCTTCTTGCTGTGAGGCAGCAGTGCAATGCACTGAACCACCGTGCCACGAAGTGGCTGCATACCTGTTGCTTATTGGTTGGTCGAACGAGCAGCAGGTAAAACCCCCATCCCCACACATACTCAGGATAGGGGCCTTGTCATGACACCTGTCTATCTGCTCCTGGGCTAATTCCAGCTGGCCAACTCTCTACACTGAACTGGTGTTTACAACCCCCCGTCTTCTCTGTTTCTGTGCAGGAGGTCCCTGAAATGCCACTTGAGAAACTGCCACACAGGAACTCCAAAATTATGATTTATCAATAATAGTAAATACATTAGGCCAGTCCTCAAACTTCTCAAACATCGCGTACAACCTCAGACAACATTTGGCTTTCCAAGTACCACCATTATGACCGACGTTAAAATACCCCCTGCCCACACACACACACACACAATTGAACAGGCAAATAATGAATACAAATAATTGTTCAAAGTTGGCCAGCTTGTCAGTGAGTATTGATTAATTAAGCCTAATGAGAAGGGTACGCCTGCCACTGCGAAGACAGCCCTGCGACGTCTGGGCCAATGGAGGTGAGCATCAGTCTCAAGTTTGGCTCAGCATCCATCCTGCTTTTGTATTTCGTCTCGATGACGGCAAGGGAAGAGAAGCCTTTCTTGCACAGATATGCGGCAAAAGGAAGCAGAAAGCGCACAGCCTTGTCCGAGAGTGCAGGGTATTCACTGTGTTGCTGTATTCAAATGTCAAACAACAACTGTCTTCTGAAAGGAAAGTTCAGTATTTTGGGGCAAGACAATTCTATTAAACTCTCCTGCTCACCAACAGTGAAATCCTTGGGCATTTCAGAGGTTTCGATGCTGAATGGGTTTCTCATCCGGTTGTTGTTCGTTTCGGCAGAACTGTTGTCTGAGCGAGATACGGTGCACAACAATGGTGTCCCTGACCCCATCATCAATGGTCAGGTCTGTGTGAGACAGAAAACTCTCCAAAGCGGGGAAAGCTGAGAACTCACCCGCCTTGACTCTCGAACAACTCCATCTTTTCCAGCAGTAGGTGATTTTGTCCTGCACGTCAGGAACATTGATGGAGAGTCCCTGTACTCCCACATTCAGTTCGTTCAAACAGGAGAACATGTCTGACAAGTACGCCAGTTGACTGAGCCACACAGTATCTTTGAAAACATCTGATAAGGGGAACATTTTTGTCCTGTAAGAACATCTGGAACTCTCTGCTCGCGCTCAGTCGGTGTGTTTTTAACATAATCTGCCATGGTGCATCGGTCCCTACGCTGCATCGTTTGAAAGTGGCACCAGATTCAACTGTTTGGCAGCCTTCTCCCCACACATGATGCGTGCCATCTCTTTGGCTAATGGTTAACACAGTTGTTTGCCAATCGCATGTGGCTTACCGGCTTTCGCTATGAGGAGGCTGGCATGATACGAGGCTCCCTGTGCTTTGGCAAGGGGTGGAACACAAGCTTGAATCATGGTCTTGGTCTGCTTCAGTTCGTCACGTGTTCCCAGAAAATAACTAACTGGTTTGTCTTTTACCACTCCGTGTTTGGTTGTATGGTGCCGTTTAAGATGCGATTGGTTTCATTGCTAGGAACATCACCACATACTCTACCGCACACTGCAGCCTGGGCTCTTCCTGTGGCCCGTTCCCACTGAATCCCAATTTGGGGTAACCCGAGTCATCTCGAGCACTATTTTGCGCCGCAGAGACTTCACTGGCACTTGCGCTCGGTTCACCGTCCACTTCAGTTTCAACAGGGCTGCTCCACACTTACACTCCACACGCATTTTACCTCCGCTTCCTTCCATCACAGTTTGAGCTCGCACAGTAACTACCGGTTATCATGCACGCGCTACGTTCATGAACAACAATGGCAGGAAAGGCGAAACTTATTTGAAGTTACACTTCAGTGATCTCGTAGTTTAAGTATTTTCATTCCAAATTCTGTAGAATTTTGATAGAATTATATGTTTTTAAATTAATTTATTGAATTTAAAAATAAAAATTGGAGATTCCTCTACGTACCACTAGAGGTTAGGGTTAGAGAATAGTTAGAGAACAGTTTCCGTCAGCTATTATGAAATATGCCTAAATCTGAACAAAATATATCTGATGAATAATAATGGAGTTTGTGTGATCAGGATGCGAGCACCTGCAATATAAGCGGGTCTTTAATGAGCCATTTGATTTTAAATGCATGAAATAGTATTTACTCCGGTTTCTCACACAGGTAATAAT
>NC_137196.1:27369311-27381811 GCF_960531495.2 Zeus faber | reverse complement strand
ACACATCAGCTGATTTTGGCGAGATGTATGGTAAAACTCAGATTAAGCAGTTTTGCCAACAACACGCTCTCGATGTTTCCGGCGACGGAGCCAGATCAACGAGATGGAGATGGAGTTTGGGGATCTGCAGTGTTTGGCGGATCCCGCAGAAGATCGAGGCCGTCAGGCACTCACAGCATTAAAATATAGGTCGGCTTCGGCTCGCCTGCTGAGCGCTGAGGCAGCAAGCTGGTCAGAAATCGCTTTGTTAGCATCACGCACATGGATGCCCCTCCTCGCTTCTTCTTTAGCCTCGAGAATGAGAATGGACGGAGGAAGATCATCCATTCACCGTGTACAGATGCCGGGGCCACTGTTCCGCAGCCTGCAGAACTACGCAGGCACGCAGCTGGTTTCCATGCAAGGCTTATAAAAGTATATAAAAAGTGAGCACCAAGAAAATAGAACGGTAGCCCAGTCATTTTGAGATGGTCTTCCTAAGGTCCGGCCTGCTGCAGCTCAAGATGCCATTTTGCCTGCAGAGGAGCTACACCGTATGCTGCACTGCAGGGCCTGGAGTACGGCAAGGCTCCTGGTATAGACTGTCTCCCTGCTAAGTTTCCTTTGTTAAGTTCGACTTAAGTTGGTTAAGTTGTTCTGGTCACTGACGGTGCGGTGCGTCAGGAAGTGATGTGCTCCCTGTGCCCAGGGACATCAAGGCCGGAGGGATGTGGCCGATGAGTTGCTGGAGGGCGGTGGTCACATTGTTACCAAAGAAAGGTCACCTGCAGTGCATTAAGAACTGGATACCGGTGTCTTCACGCGGCACTGACTACGAACTGTTACTGAAAGTTTTCGGCTACCAGGCTGGGCAAAGTGGTGGCTTGAGGCTGAGATTGGGATTGGTCTAGTTTCCACAGATCAGGAAAAGGCTGTCGATCGGGTTGAGCATCATGATCATGATGGATTTTGCCACAGCTATCCTACAGAGGCAGAATGTTGGCCTAAGGTGTGTTGACCATCCACGTAACCTGCCAGCTGAGGCGCAGGCCGTTTGTTGATTTATTTCGGGACGAGCTCCACCGGCTTCCACAGACTATTCTGTATCTCCCTAAAGCGGAAGGAGGCCAAGGACTTGTGCACCTGACCAGCAGGGGGCGCTGCCTTCAGACTGCAGCAAATATGGAGACTACCCTTTGGAACAAAGGATCTGGTATGGAGACCTCTGGCCAGCACAATTAAAAAAATTAAAAATAAATATAATAAAAAAGGTGCGGTGACCTGGGTCCAAGCACAACTCTGTGTATAATGGATTTTAATGTTTGTACTCTTGGCAGCCTGCCAGGGCTTGACCGCTGCCTTTTTGCTGTGTGGAACTTTTTTAAGAAGGAGCGAGTGGGGGTGACCCCTCCATCTCCATACTGGCTGCCGAAGGAGCCCGCGGTGCTCGGAGGCCGTTTGGCCGCAGCCTGCAGGATACGACCCACACCTCTGAATTTCCTGCACAGGTCGAAGGTCACCATCCGGGGGCGCGCGGCGGGGCTGGCCGGGCCGGACCTGGATGACGCTGCACATCTTGGACGAAAAAAAGACCTGCACGGCTTGTCCAACACAGGCTGCATCACCGGAGGGCTCGGCTGCCTGGGAACGGATGTGTTCTTTTAATGACTGATGGTCATGGTTCGGTTTTCAAGACCCCTTCCCTTCTGTAATGGTGGCTCCGGTTTCAAAAGGCTGCACTGGCAAGTACATAAATAGGATTACATTTAGCAGACAGGATTACATTTAGCAGACGCTTTTATCCAAAGCGACTTACAATTATTCAAACACAGACGGACGCAGCCATCAGGAGCAATTAGGGGTTAAGTGTCTCGCTCAAGGACACTACAGCATGCTAGCAGGAGGAGCCTGGGATCCAACCAGCAACCTTTAGATTACTGGACAACCAGCTCTACCGCCTGAGCTACCATCCCCTGCAAATAATATAATTACAATATAAATATAATGTATTATATAATTGTATTAATTATATATATCCGATTATATAATTAGTAAATATATATTGATTTTAACTGTTTTGTTTCTAGTGAATTAAAGGGCAAGGCGTTTTACAAGCTGCGTGTAAAGGTTTTAAATAAATTGATAGATAAATGAATGGCGAACCCGACGGCAGACGTAGGGCTTGGGGTGGGGTGGGGTGGGGTGGGAGTCAGTGATGGTGACTGAGAAAAGAAAGTGTCGCCGTGCTTTGTTTGGAAAAAGGATGGCTTTGGTCCGAGCACGATGCTCAGCAAAATGGTACGGTCCACTTTAGGAGGTGTCTGAAGTCCTATTACAACATTCCCCCCGGGGGGGTCAAAACATTTATATATCCTTCTTACCTGTAATCATAAACATGACAATATTTTAGGGGGGGGGTCCAAGTCTTAATTCGGGGGGAGACGGACCCACACCCCCGTATGTTAATTCCTTTATTTCTGTTTTAACCCCAAGTCTGTCCAGCAACGGTCCTTTCTGTGCACAGAGAGGAACCTGAAAAGTTTTTCCCTGTTCTTTTGCTGGAAAGACTTGTATTTTGGGGAAGTTTTCTTTTATTATTTGTTGGTTTGTTTTTAGTTAAATGACAGAAGAGAAATTGGAAGCGAAAAAATAAAAATAAAAAAAGCGGATTTTTAAGTCATGTGTCCCGGCCCTGGTCGAGCGTGGAGGGACAGTCTCTGTTGACAGGAATGTTGGACGGCGGAGTTAAGGTGCTCGGGATCCACAGGCCTTCACCAGAGTGTGGTGTTATGGTGGAGCTCCGTGCTCTGAGGGAGGAGGAGAGCCGCTCGGTGGAGACCCTGAGGGCCGCGCCCTGGTGTGCGTAGTGTGTGTTTGTGTTTGGAATGCTTTGTTTGTTTGTTGCATATTTTGATTTAATCTTTTTTTCTGTTCGTGGGTGTTCATGATGTCGTTGTGGCTGCTTTATTTACGTGTGCATGTGTAAATATTTTGGTTATTTTTGTAATTTGAAAAGAGCGTAAAAAATATGATAATGTGCTTTTGAAAACCAACCCCTCTCTCGCTCGGAGTCTCGCTCGCTGCTGTTTCTTTTGGTCAATTTTAGAGCTCGCCTTCACTAAAGCTGGTGTTACACTGAATCCGGTGTCCTCACACTAAAAAGGGACTAAAAATAATTTGTAGATTTGGAAACCGCAGGTGAAAAGCTACAACTTTGTTTCGTATCCGTGGAAACTCCTCGAGACACATTTTGGTTCAGAATTCGACTGGAAGCCGCTGTTGCTGAGGAACTGGAAAGTTCTTAAATAATATAATTACTACACAGTATATATAATTTATTATATAATTGTATTAATTATATATCAGATTACATAATTATTAAATATATAAAATAATGTAAATAATTTGGCTATATTTCACAATTTAATTTAAATAATATTTTTATTGCACTTTTTAATTCTATTTAATTTCATCATTATTTTCATTCTCTGTTTTTCTTATCAAAACATTGACGGTATTACATCCACCATCAAGACATATCTTTTTATGTTCATGAATTGTGTAGAAAGGAAGTTAATTCATTAGTTGAAAATGGCAAATGATCAAACCACTCCCTGCGTTTCCATTTTCCCAGAAGTAAAACTCCAGTTGCGTCCGGTCGCTCCATGACGCCCACCGGGGGGTGCGGTTCCGAAAGTCAGATCGGTTTTCGGGGTTCAGTGTAAATCCTTTTTCCCAAATGCCAACGTGTTTTTAGCAAGTGCCTATGCAACGTATTTCATAACGTCTGGTTGAAGAAGGTGGAACTTTTCGGAAAGACACTCTTGTAGTAATAGACGGTTTGTTTTTGCAACCAACCAATAAGATGTGATTTGTCAAGATGTCGGTTGGTCGATGGGGGCGGGACTTAATATTTAAACCACAGAAGATGAATTGAGCGTGGTCAACCGGAATCGGAAAACCATGGAATGGAAAGTAATATGGGAAAGCCGCTTGACAAACAGACAAAACGCATCCGATCATTTCAACCCAAATCTCTTCCATGTTTCACTTGAAAGGGGCGGGGTCATCCTCCGACACCTTCAGGCTTCACAACTCAGTTAAATTCGAGGGTCTCACAGGAAATCAAAAGCCAGTTGAACGTATTCACAAGTGGGTTGGGTTTGAATGTCACTGACTGAGATCAAACTCCTTTGCCAAAACATTGGCAAGGAGCCCCGACGCTCATCCCGTATCCCCGGTGGGACCAGATTAGACACAGCGCTGCTCAAAACAACACAAACACAGTTTGGGGACATTTGTCAACATTCCCTGACAGAACCCATCTACAACATTCTATATGTATATTTTAGAAAGATGGAATTGCTTTTTGTATATTCTGTGTATTCTTGAATAGTTTCCTATTTTTTGTATATTTGCTTATTTTTCTTGTATAGTTTCAGAACTTTTGGTATATTTGCACGTTTTTCTTGTATATTTGCCTATTTTTCTTGTAAATTTGACAATTTTCTAGATATATTTGACAATTTTTTTTTTCAGATTCTTGGTACATTTGCCTATATTTCTTGTATATTTGTCTATTTTCTTTATATATTTCCCTATTTTCTTTGTTAATTTGCTTATTTTCTTTGTTTATTTGCCTATATCTCTTGTATATTTGCCTATATTTCTTGTATTTGTCTATTTTCTTTGTATATTTGCTCATTTTCTTCATTTAGTTTATGTATATTTGAATATGTTAAGGTTAAGCTTTTTCGTAAGTAAGATGTACTTGGCCGAACAAACACATATTCCGATTCTGATCAATTGTCCAAAGGAAGTTTGAGATTAAAACCTCCTTCAATTGGAAGAAGAAATATATGTTCACTTCATGAGTCGGACAAAGCTAGAGTTTGCTTTTAAGTTTTAACCCTTCCAAAAATGTAAAACGTTGCTCTAAAATCTTGAAAATTGGACACTCAGCATTTATTTACAAAAGCTCAATATGAACTTAGTCACAGCCTTGAGAGAAGTGTACTAAACACATATACATGCATTAACTTAAAAAAAAAAGGGGGGGGGGTTGCAGTAAAAAGTAATTTCCACATGAATAACCAGAGTGAATGCGGTGTCACGTGGCACAACCAAAGATGAGAAAACTTTCTGAGATCCGGTAAATGAGCTTCAAGCGTTTAGAAACGCTGTTATTTTGAAAAGCCATCAGATAAATTGCTTCCCCAACCGAACGTTAAAGCTTGTTATTTTGGAATTGTATGACTATTATCTCCCCTCCTTTTCCATCTCTTCTTCTAACGACGCCAATGTCACTTGGCCATTTCTTGGGCGAAATGTTTTCGACCTTCCTCGCTCACAACCCCATGTGTCAAAGTAAAAGTTTATCGACCAGAACCTCGGCGTAATGAATCGCGTGAAGGCTTTTTTGGTGGAATCTGCCCGCGAGCGTCTCCTGCCCTCGTAGTCAAACGCGCACGTCATTATTTTCGCTTTCCCCACATCGTTATTTCCCACTTCTATCACAAAGCCAACACAGACGAGTGGAATGACAGTTCGGGTGCTCTCTCCCCACACCCTGACTTTTAGCACTTTTATGGTCCCACATCAAACACATTAAAGTGGTAATCCGGAGATTTCTTTGGTTAAAAAAAAAAAAAAAAGAAAAAAAATCCTGATTTTATATTCATCGCATATTTATTGAGCTGAAACTTTGTAAGAAACAGCTGTTGGATGTTTTTTGCATTATGCACAGACTCCTCCATACGCTGTTTCCGTTGCTGGCGGCGGGGTCCGCCACACACATGAAAGAAGTGAAAGGAAGGCGCGGTGAGCTTGGTTCAGCAGCGCCGCTGGTTGTGGTCACTAAACTGTGGCTCGGGCTGAACCTCGACAAAAAAAAAAAAAAAGAAAGAAAAAGGAACGACAAATATCCACGACCGAAACAAAGCAAAACAAAATCAATCCGTCAGAAAATGAAAACGTGGGGGAAGAGAAGGTGAAAAACGAAGCCAGGACGACTTTGAGCTTTAAGCGTCGTCATTATCTACTTTTCCTTGAAAATCACCGTCTGAGAGCTTCTGCCGTATGAGTTGCGTTAGGAAGCGGACAAACGCAGGGAATTCCATGTTTGAAGCCATTTCCTTTCCAACAACAAAGAGCCCTGTCCGTTTTTTGTTTTTTTTTCTCTACGATAAGTAACCCAGCCACCCTGCAGAAGACATAACAACGTCAGAAACACGAATCTTCTTCTTCTTCTTCTTCACCATGCTGCTCCCGTTAGAGGGTTGGCGCAGCGGATCGTCTGCCTCCGACACCTTCAGTTCTGCACATCTTCCTCCCTCCTCTTCCTCTTCTTCTTCTTCTTGTTCTTCTTCCGCCGCCGACAGTGGCACAATTCCCGCCGGCACCCCGTTGGCTCACGGCACCAGCGGCGGTCGTCGTCAAGCCGGGCCCCGACCGATCCGCTGTGCAAATCAGATTTGTTGTCCGCCTGTTTGTTATTGTTGTGAGATGCTGGCGACAGCCACGCAACACTCCTGACGGGAGCCATTCTCTCGTAGCGTGCAAATCTTTTAAATGACTGCGGCAAAATGGTGGCCGAGTGAGGCAGCTCCCGAATAGCTAATCGTTCTAATTACTGAACTAAATTAAAGTGCCAGGCAAAAGCCAAAAGCCCAAGGCTTCTGGCACAGTTGATATTAAATGTGACTGATTTTATTCCACCAAAATAAACAACTTCGACGGAATTAAATGATTCCCGTGGGAATTCCGTCCACAACTCACGACTCTTCCTCAGCTCGTTCACTGTTCATCGCTCGCTCACCGCGCGCCGCCCGGGTGAAACTTGTCGTGTGGCGCTATTCTGCCGGGACCGGGGAATCAGATTCATTGTTAGGCCTCGCCGTTTTGATCTTGCAACACAAGGGCCAGTTCAATTCGATTCGTTTGAAAGTGGAATTGGAACAAGGTCTCTGACATTGCTAAAAAGCTGCCTTGAAAAAACCCCGCCCAACACCCGTCGTGGACCCTTGTCCTTCTTCTCTAAGAGATTTAAAAACGGCTCGATCGTCTGAAACCCCTCCTCCAAACAGCTCCTACCTGACTCCATGAACTCCTGGTGGAGGCCGTCCCAGGCCTCCCGGCTCTTCCTCAGGTTCTCCCCCATGACCGCGATGTCCGCCGAGGGACAGTTGCACTGCGGGAAGCGGGCGGAGCAGCGGCACCAGCAGTCGTTGTTGCGGCAGAGCAGCTCGCCCTCTGAGTTGCACGCCACGTAGCTGAGCGCCGCCTCCACGAAACGCCCGCGCAGGAACTCCGGCAGCACATCCTGGAGGCCTGGGGGGGGGAGAATATGGCAACCAGGATGAAGAGGAGGAGGACTTCAAGCGCTTTGTTTGTCTCGGGATAAACGGCGCCGTCGCAAAACGGTTCGATGCAGGCGGAAAAGGTGGAGAGGTCATTAATTTTGTTTTCAGGAGCTTATAGGATGGAGATCTTTATTATTAAGATGGTTCTGTTCCTGGTGGATGGGTGGACGGATGACAACCATTTTATAAAGATAACGTGAAAGAACATGAAAAAAAACAACAACAAATCTATAAATTCAGAACAAAACTATGATGAAACAACAAGGGAAGATATGTAAAACAGACATGCAGTAAGTAAACTGTAGTAAATATAGTGAGTGAGTAAGCCTCTGTCAACTATTTACATGTGTACATACGGTATTTACAGGTCTGCATATTGACATGTATGCATATTTACATGTATGCATACAGTCTTTACATGTATGCATACAGTATTTACATGTATCCATATTTACATGTATACATATTTACATGTATGCATAATGTTTGCATGTATGCATATGCACATGAATGCATACAGTATTTACACGTATGCATATTCACATGTATGCATACAGTATTTACATGTATGCATATTTACATGTATGCATATTCACATGTATGCCTACAATATTTACATGTATGCATATGAACATGTGTGCATACAGTCTTTACATGTATGCATATTAACATGTATGCATACAGTGTTTACATGTCTGCATGTTTACATGTATGAATATTAACATGTATCAATATATATGTATCTTTAACGTCAGTAGCAGCAGGTTATGCATTATGTCGAGCATTTAAATGTTTCGATTGCGTTGTTAAAAAAGTAATTGTTAATTACGATAAAACTTGGCTCTTGTAAATCGGTTTATTTGTAGGACAGTGAATCACCCTCATTCCGAGGTCGAAGTGAAGGCAACGTAGGACTCCATACAGCCAGAGAAGTTAAGACATAAATGTCATAAAAGCCAGGATTTACAGACTAATTACGTGGTCAAACACACCTGGCAACCCTGATGGAAATGCTGACAGGGGGCGAAGACAGGCAACGACAGCACAGGTGATTTTTGGAAAAAATATTTCAAATTTTATTTTATCACTTTCTTTTCAAAGCCTCAGCTTTTTTTTTTTCGTAATGTTTTCATTCTTTTTTGGGTTTTTTTCCTACATGTATTGTTATTTATCAACTTCTTTGCAGAGCAGGTGTGATGTTGACACAAAAGCAAAACTCAAGTCACTGCGTTTCCGTCTTTCAGGGAACTTTGTCTCGAAATGAAGTTTGTCTCTTGAAATGTGAATGACCTTGCTCCTCCCCCGCGGGTCCCCCTGCCTGTCTGACGAGAAATGGGCTTCCTCCAGTTGTACCATTCAGTCGTAATTATCCGTCAAATTTAGTTACTCTGTCTGACGAACCTGTTTGTCTGATTTAAAAAATAGAGAATGAAGAGAATAATGTGACAAAAGCTTCCTAATTAGTAATTTTGAATTATTAGTAATTCCTGTAATACAAAAAATACAAATAATACAAATAATAAAAATGTACAGGCAAACCATAAAAACAAGGATATATATTTTAAAATAAAAATAATTTACAGGCATCCGTCTATCTGCCCTAAAATGATAACTATGATAATATATTTTTTCATTTGCTGTCTCCTCCTGGATGCTTTTCAAGGTGTCTCAGTCCCACGGTGCCTCCATGAATATGCATGTCTTCCTCTTTGCTGTTTACTCTTTCAATGGCTTGGAAAGAGATGTAATTAGTCACATTTTTCCCCTTCTATGCTTTGGCAAGAGCTCTTGGGTCTCTGTGTTCGTGCATGTGTGTGTGTGTGTGTGTGTGTGTGTGTGTGTGTGTGCGCGTGTGTGCGTGTGCGCGTGTGTGTGTGTGCGCGTGTGTGTGTGTGTGTGTGTGTGTGTGTGTGTGTGTGTGTGTGTGTGTGTGTGTGTGTGTGTGCGCGTGCGTGCCAGAAGCTTATCTGGCAGGACTGACTTTAATTTGGGAGACGGCTAAATAATCGATTTTTCATCAGAATCAACTACCCTGTTTTTTTTTGTCTACCGTCTATCCTCCCTGTCCCTTTTTCCATCTGTCTCTCTGTCCCTTCCATCCCTCCATCCCTCCATCCCTCCATCCCTCCATCCCTCCATCCCTCCATCTCTCCATCTCTCCATCCCTCCATCTCTCCATCCCTCCATCCCCTCATCCCTCCGTGATATTTCAAATAGCAGCACTAATTGTTCTCCATGGCCGTTCTGTGTTTTCTCCTAAAAAATGCTTTGGAATTCAGATTGTGTTTGCTTTGTTCGCGTCATCGTCTGTGTTGAAGTCTAGCGGCGTGCCCTCTGACCTGCCCCTTATTGGCACACACACACACACACACACACACACACACACACACACACACACACACACACACACACACACACACACACACACACACTCGCTCTATGGCGGGACACAAAACTTCAACCTCCAAAGGAAAGTTCCCGCCACTTCTCGGTCCTGGCCTCACTCTGCCCTGACTCTGACACTTTCCTCTCTAATCGGGGATGAGATCCGTCGCCGAGCGGGGGCCAAACCTGGGCGCGCCGCGTACGGGCTCCGGCCTATTTACGTATCCCTCCGCCCTATTGAGACGGCTGCGTGGGTGTCGGTGCCCACTGTCGATGCGGCCAGCGGACGGGAAGAGGCTGACGACGGAAAATGTCACATCCCCGGGAAAAGAAACGATAAAAGATGGAGGCAGGGAGGGGCGGAGGGGGGGGGGGGAGGGGAGGGTTCCAGGGGACATAATGAAGACGGACGCAATTGCTGTTTATAATTATCCGTGGCTGTGGAGTGGAGGGAGCATCCCGCACGCCCAGTTTCCCCCCCCGGCACTGTCATCTCAAACAGCAAATTAGCATTTGGAGAAAAGGTCTGCCTTCCCCGCAGCGCGCACCACCACCACCACCACCACCACCACTGCCACCGCCGCAGCCGCCACTGTCATCACCACCTCCACCTCCTCAGAAGTAATTAAACCACATGTCTCAACATGTTCCGTGACGTCGCTGGGCGCGGCGATTAACCCCAATTTGACGTCTGGCATCATCCCAGATGTCGCATGCTCCGCCCGGGGGGAGGGGGGGGGGCATGATGGTGTGACGGCCCGGGCGTCGGAGGCGTTTCCGGAAGTGCTTCACGCAGCAGTTTGGCCGACGACCATTAGGGGCCGCTTGTTCGGACTGGGTGGAAGTCAATGGGCAAAGTGAGAAACTCCGTGCCAGGAAAAGAGAGACCAACTGGTTGCTGGTTCAATCCCCGGCTCCTCCTGAGATCATGCGCAAGACAATTAATCCCCTGACTGCTCCTCGGATGCAGCTACGAGGCAGAACCACCCCTCCTAGATACGTCAGATACTAAGAGCAACTCATTTCCCCCAGAGGTATTAATTTATATATATATATATATATAATATTATATAATAGAATATACATACATATACATACATATATATAAATATATACATATATATCATATATAATTGATATAAATGAATAAATAAATATGATATATAATAATATATAATATATATGATATATATATATATAATTTTAAAATATAATATATATGATATAATATAATAATTATCATTTAATATATAGAATTATAGCTATAATATATATCATATATATAATCCATAATATATAACAATATATTTTATATATATGTATATGTAATACATATATAATATGTAATATATAATAATAAATAATATATACATATATATATAATATATATTATAAATATTTATATATCCAAAAAACGTATAAATGTTCTTGTTGTCTCTTTACTCCTTTTAATATGTGTCATGATTAAGAAAACTATTGTTCCCTAAAGAGGATATTGAGGCCTAAAGCCGTGTACATTTTGGGGCGTGGCTCCCTTAATGTACAGGTCTCTTGTTCGCGTTTGAGCACGGTGGGCGCCTCTCTTCCTCCATCGGAGGATTATAAACTCCTTCCACACGTCAACACACTGAGACCCGAATTCAGAAACCCCTGGCTCTGTTTCCTGCCAAGATGGCGGCGGCGAGCGTCAACCCAGTCTCTTCGACTGGTCCTTGTGACGTCACAGACCCTGCGTCCGTGTCATTTAAAAAGAAGGATGAAGAGGAAAGTTCAGGGCGCGGGACCGTCCTGTTTTCATCCTGATTTAACAAGTGTGTGGCCAAAGTGAGCAGCCACCGTGATAACATCTGCAGTGCCGCCAAAATGCAAAGCAGCCGTTCCAAAGCCAAAGGTAATTAGCGCTTTTAAACCTGTTAATTGGCTTACTCCATGCAAATTATTCCTGTTTTTTTTGTCCATGCAAATAGATTTAATGAGCGTAATCGTGTTTGGCTAATTCCTGCTCTCCTCAAAACCAGAGAGTGTCTTAAAGATTTTCCAAATGTTTGAACTGTATGTATCATGTTTGAACTGTATGGGAAAAACGGGTAAAGGTTGATAAGTTTGTCTTTTTGTAATGACTTTGTACTGAGTTGAAGCCAAATACTAGAAAGAGATGACCTGAAATAACCTAAACTAGTGAAAGATTGTTCCGTCATAGAAATGAGATGCAAGCTGCTCATATCTGCTAAAATGCTTTGATGAAAGCTTTTATGACACTCATATACTGTATACACTGCATTTAATATATATTATATATGTATATTATATACACTGTACATAACAGTATATTATATATATACTGTATTATATCTATAAAAAACATATAATATATGTATAAAATATGTTATATATATTATACTGTATATATTTGTATATATATATATATATATATGTATGTAAGTATGTATGTATCTATGTATGTATTTACATATGTATGTATAAATATATATATAATATGACACACGACTATATCTGTGTAATTTGTTTACTTCTCCCATTGACTTTGACTGCTTTTGTATTTGGGTGGAGAATCTTTTTGAGTTGACATCAGCAATCACCTACTGATGAATGATGCAGATAATTTAATTCACTGGTTAATAAATCCGGCATCCTTTTGGACTTCGTGGAACAATCTCTTTCATTTACGAAAGACAAAACAACCCTGCATCGTCACGTTGGGCGGGGCACGTTTTGAAGGCCTCTGACAGCTCACGGCTGCTGCCTTTCACGCCT
>NC_137196.1:27336811-27364311 GCF_960531495.2 Zeus faber | reverse complement strand
CCCCTTCTCCATCACCCAAATAATAAACTAAACATTTATCATATACACAACTCACAAACAACTACCCCAATGCTATTATATACAGTACAACCCAAATATCCACCCGGTACCAATCAGATACAACTTAAACCGCGACCTCAACGTTCACCCTCCCAGCCCTTCCCCATCCCCATACCTCTTAAAAAACATTTCATTGTACATCTTGTTGAATTGGTTGGTGGTACTGTGAGGTGAGTTGGTGTTTCAGGCTCCCGGTGAAAGCGGCAGGGCGTGGCAGGGCGTGGCAGGGCGTGGCAGGGCGTGGCAGGGCGTGGCAGGTGTCAGGGGGTTGAGTTGGATGCTTTATAAGACCTTTTCCAGGCACATTTGAGCACAACTGACGACAGATCATCTCTCTTATTCAATAAAATAGTGTAGGTAAGCACAAAAGTAAGTACGAAGTATTTGGTGCGGAGTGGTAAGTTTTAGGTGGAAACAGGGCAGGTTACAGCCTGGTGACACGGTGTCTGCAGGTATCAGGGAGTTGAATGTTTTACTTTTAAAGAGACATTTTTATGACATTTAAGAAACGTTTGGACAAATAATCTGCATCTTAAGTATTGTCGGTAAGTACCGTGTAATATAATATATTGGTGCGGAGTGGTAAGTGGTAAGTTTCTAGAAACGGGGCAGGTTACAACACAGATGATTCCATCAACCATGATCAGTGAACGTAGTGGTAAGTTTGAGGACTTTCTTGGATCCCTCTCCACAGGTAAGTACGGAGGTGACATTAGGCCTTTTGACATTAGACAGACGACCTTGACACCGGCCAGACTCTGGACCTCTTTAATACATTTAAATCCAGGAATCGGCAGCATCGCCCGCAGGAAACAGTGTTTCTCCGGTTGTTTGTACTTTCTGACCGAAGTGAACGCTCAGAGAAGGTGGCGGCGCCGGGGGTCGAAGGAGTTTATCAGAGTTGAACAAACTGCCTCGTCTCCGTAACTCGTGACGGTGGAACCTCAGAGAACATCTGCTCAGATTGTTGTTTTTGTGGGATTGGAGTGTGTGTGTGTGTGTGTGTGTGTGTGTGTGTGTGTGTGCCGTGGTTGAGGGAGCAGGTCCCTCAGAGATGGAGAGACAGTGAAGCAGAACAGACTCTGAAGCGCTGGAGCGAGCAGCGGGTCACATGGGTCCTGAGTGGGAGTGGGTGGGTGTGTGTGTGTGGGTGGGTGTGTGTGTGTGGGTGGGTGTCTTTGAGGTAAAGTTTATAATAGAGTTTTTATTACAGTATGTTCAAAGTTATTTGGGGTTAGGGTTAGGAGAAGCACATGTTTGTATATGAAGTTAAGATTGTGCACCACTATACTTGTTTAATTATTATGAATATCCACTCTCATATTTATGATTAAAAACATACATTAAAAAATATATTATTATTTTTATTTCATTATTTGATGTTGAGGTGTAATGGTTTGTGGTTTATTGTTTATTTTTAGGTTTATCGTTGATTGTTTGTCACCATCATTTATTTTGAAATTTTTTGTATTGTTTTCATATGTATTAATATATTTTGTATATTTTGTATATTTCTTTGTTTCACATTTGTATTACCTTATTTATAATTTACTATTTTTTTCTATGTATAAGTGTGAATGGGTGTGTGTACCTGTTTGCGCATAATGTGTGTATTGTATCAGTGCATGCGTGTCTAAAATGTTCATGCAAATGTGTGTGTGTGCGTGTGTGTGCGCGTGTGTGGGTGTGTGTGTGTGTGCGTGTGTGCGTGCGTGTGTGTGTGTGTGAATGTGCGTGTCCGTGAATGTGTGTAAGTGCATCTTTTCACGTGTTTGTGTGTGTCTGCTTATACAGCATACAGTATGTGTGTGTGCGATTGTGCACACCACAACCATATCTCTTCTTGTAGGTCCTCTTTCACTTCACACACACACACACACACACGCACACACACACACACACACACACACACACACACACACACACACACACACACACACACACACACAAAGCTCTGAGTGTGTTTTTCTCGCCTCACCTTTGAGGAGGATCTTATTCTCCGGGCTGTGAACCAACACCGAGCTCACAGAGTCCAAGCTGTCGTAATTGCTGCAGCCGAGAGGACCCGTCCTTGTTTCAGTTACCTAGGAAACAGAAAGAAAGGACACGCTGTATACGATCTCTCTCTATATGTATAAATGTATAAATATGAGTGTGTGGGTGTATGTGTGTGTGAGTGAGTGAGTACGTTTGTGTGTGTGTGTGTGCGTGTGTGTGTGTGTGTGTGTCTGTGTGCGTGCGTGTGTGTGTGTGTGTGTGTGTGTGTTCCGAATCAATCACTCGGGTCTATATGTCGTGGTCTGCTTTTCTATTCCTTTATATTCACATAGTGTTCCGATCCTCTCTTGGATGGAGTGGGGAGTCTGGAGTGACTGCGATAAAGCGGTGGTTTGTTCGCGTCTCGGGAGCTGCAGCCAGACTCTCAGGCTGAACTCCAGACACGAAAAGAGTCGGAGCCAGAGGCAGCGAGTCCTGAACCGATGCGCGAACCTCAAGCCCGAGCAAAGAATGTTCGACTCGCAAATAAAGTATAATGACTGAGGATGGAATTCATGTGAAGAAAGGGTGAAGGCCTTTGACATGATTCACAGTGAATGTGACCGATTTATATTTTTATTTGGACAGAATCAAAGGATTTGGAGCCAAACAGACCGACTCTTCTGACCTCGTTACACTCGGACAAACAAAGGGTCTAAAGAACTGAACAAATCTTTTCACAGAGTAACTCTCCAAAAACGGCCAAACTTTTCATCCCTACTCTCTAGGCCCCTCGAAATGACTCACAATGCACCTCAGAAGAAGAACCTGGCGAAGAACCTGGCGATAGTGGCGCCGCCCCTAGCGGTCGCCTGCGCCGGCGCTCCAGTACATTTCACTGCATATATGTATGAAAGTATGTATATGTATGTGACAAATAAGAATCTTGAATCTTGAATCTTGAAACCTCTGATACGAAGAAGACCCCTGACGGCCGTAAGGGACCCTTGGACCACACAGCTGTCCCCAGCTCCCCAGAGAGAGAGGGATGGAGCGATGGAGGGATGGAGGGATGGAGGTGGAGAGGGAGAAATGAGGGAAGAGAGAGAAAAGAGATAGAGAAAGGTAGAGAGAGAAAAAAAACAATATATGTATATATATATATATACATAAATGCAGTATATATACAGTAAATATGCAGAGAGAGAAATGAGAGAGAAAGATAGAGCGACAGAGAAAGAGAGGAAGAAAATTTTGAGAAATGAGTAAGAAAAAGAGAAAGTGTCTTGAGAGAGCGAGAGAGAGAGAGAGAGAGAGAGACAACGAGGGAGAGAGAAAGAAATAGAGAAAAAGACAGATAGAGAGATAGATGAAAGATACAGAAATAGAGAGAGAGATGATGGAGTGAGTCTGGGTGTGTGTGTATGTGTGTGTCTGTGTGTGTGTGTGTGTGTGTCTGTGTGTGTGTGTGTGTGTGTGTGTGTGTGTGTCTGTGTGTGTATGTGTGTGTCTGTGTGTGTGTGTGTGTGTGTGTGTGTGTGTGTGTGTGTGTGTGTGTGTGTGTGTGTGTGTGTGTGTGTGCGCTTGCGTGGGAGTGGAACAGGAACTAAAGGAAGAGATCGAGGGTGGAAAAAGAAATTGAGAGCAAGATACAGAGAAGAGAGCGGTATGGAGAGAATAGAGGAGGAGTGCTGCATGGAGATGTGCCTGCCGCTCAGCAGGGAATATATATTATATATATATATATATATATATATATATATATATATATATATATATATATATACGTATCTAAATAAAAACTATCATTCCTACGTAGGAGTGTGTATGAAATGTTCTTCCCTCCTTTTTCAAAGTGATGTCACTGGAAATTCTTCCATCCAGCTCAATGAAATATTCATTGTCCTAAACTTCTGAGTCAGATATTACGGCGGCACATGAATAATATCCAAGGAAGCCGCTGCGAGACGACGAGGAAGAGGTGAGACAGGAAAGGGTTCCGTCTCCTTCTCCGTGACTACGTCTGTCTCTCAACCGTATATATTTATGTGTATATCTAGATTTTTTTAAATATGAATATCTTTATGTGTATATCTATTTTTTTATATGAATATCTTTATGTGTATATCTATTTTTTTATATGAATATCTTTTTGTGTATATCTAGTTTATTTAAATATGAATATCTTCATGTGAATCACGTCGTAGTTGTTCCTCCAGAAGGTGGGAGCTGAGGTAGACGAGGAAGAGGGAGGAAGAGATGAGGTTGGAGGGAGGTCGACTAGAGATAGAGGGAGAATGAAGGGAGGTGGATGAGAGACAGAGAAGAGTAGATGTAGAATTGAGGTCGAGTAGAGGCAGAGTAGAGAGAGAGAAAAGTAGAGGTGGAGGGAAGTAAATGTAGAGGTGGAGGGAGGTAGAAGTAGAGTGGAGGTAGAGAAGAGGAGATGTAGATCAGAGGGAGGGTAATGGGAGTTGGGTTAGTCGTGGTAGAGTAGAGCAGGGGTAGAGTAGGGGTAGAGCAGAGACAGGATAGCGTAGAGGAAGAGTGGACGTAGAGTAGAGGGAGAGAGGTAGACGTAGGTTAGAGGAAGGTAGAGGTAGATGTAGAGTAGAGGGAGGGAGCTTGATTAGAGTCAGAGTTGAGTGAGGTAGTGGTAGAGTAGAGACAGAGTAGAGTGGATGTAGAGCAGAGGGAGAGAAGAAGAGTAGATGTAGATTAGAGGGAGGTAGAGCAGATATAGAGGGCGGGAGAGTAGAAGTAGAGGCGCCTAGAGTGGTGTTAGAGTAGAATAGATGCAGAGTTGAAGTAGAAGTAGAGGCAGAGTAGAGAAAGGAAGAGGGAGGTAGAAGTACAGGAGAGGTGGAGTTGACGTGACAGACATAGACGTATGGCAGAGTAGAGTGCAGGTGGAGTAGAGGGAGAGCAGAGGGAGATGGGCTAGAGGTAGGGTAGATGTAGAGGGAGGGAGATCGATTAGAGGTAGAGTAGAGTGAGGTAGTGGTAGAGTAGAGATAGAGTAGAGGGAGGTAGAAGTGCAGGACAGGTATAGTGGACGTAACGTGGATGTAGAGTCGACGGAGAGTAGTGTGAGCTAGGGTAGAGGCAGAGTAGGTGTGGAGTAGAGAGAGGGAGATAGATTAGAGGTCGAGTAGTTGAAGTAGTAGTAGAAGTAGAGTAGAGATAGAGTATAGTAGAGGTAGAGTGGAAGTAACTTAGACAGGTAGAGGGAGGTAGAGTGGGTGTAGAGTAGAGGGAGGGAGATGGATTTGATGTAGAGTAGGGTAGTGGTAGAGTAGAAGTAGAGTAGAGAGAGAGTAAAGGGGGGTAGAAGTATTGTAGCGGTATAGTGGACGTAACTTTGACATATAGATAGAGGGAGGTAAATTTGATGTGGAGTAGAAGGAGGTAAGGTAAGGTAGAACTAGAGTAGAGATAGAGTAGAGGGAGAGTAGAAATAGAGTAGAGGGAGGTAGAAGTATACTAGAGGTAGAGTGGACATAACATGGACATAGAGGTAGTGGGAGGTAGAGTAGATGTAGAGTAGAAGGAGGTAAGATAGAGTAGAGGGAGAGTAGTGGTAGAGGAGAAGTAGAATAGAGATAGAGTAGAGGGAGGTAGGAGTACAGTAGAGGTAGAGTGGACATAACATAAACATATAGGTAGAGGGAGGTAGAGTAGATGCAGAGCAGAAGGAGGTAAGGTAGAGTAGCAGAGTAGAGGGAGAGTAGTGGTAGAGTAGAAGGAGAGTAGAGGGAGAGTACAGGGTCATTGCGTATTCCCTCGGCGATCGTCATTATACCGACGCCAAAATACAAAGGCGTAGAGTCGCGAGTTGAAACGTTGACCGGGAACATTTTGTGCCTGGGTGCCACAGGCGGGGACCTCCCGGGACGGAGCTGGGGTTGAATGAAAAGCCGCGGAGGCTGGAGGAGCCACGGGGGGACGCTCGCAAAAGGAGGGAAGATGAAAGAAACACCCGACACCAGAGACCTGAGAACACAACAATTGGCGTTGAGGGCACGGGCGCTCCTCCTGGGACGCTCCCCACCGAGTCACACATCCTGGCGTGTGACGACGCCTCGACAAGGAGCGGTAAAGATATACGTAATACAAATCATTAAGATGTCATCTGTTACCAGAGGAGAGAGAAGTCGGACGTCGGGGCCGAAATAAACTATGTTTCGCGGCCGTGCGGCCGGTCACTCCCCGATAAATGCACAAATAAACAAACAGAGAAAGCAAAACAAAATGAATAACGGCATGAAAGTGACGTGATGTGTTGACTGCAGTTTAAAGGTTTGATGGTAGTGTACCTCGCCTCCAAGGCACCACAGAGAAAATAGCATATTTCAGACGTACAATTTCCCCCTAACGCACAAACAAACAACAAGTATGTGAATGAATTATCAAATGAATGAATGAATGAATGAATGGAAATGGACGTTCAATAGCAGGGCTGGACGGATCGGCTGTCTGGGCTCCGGTACGACCACTTTTTAACGCTGTACGACTGAGAAGAAAGTCCTGTGTGTGTCTTGAGTTTAACCATATTTGCTCAAAATATTAAAGGCAATTGGATGAAAATGAAAGTCGTGGCGCAAATTGTCAAATTACACTTTTAATGGCTACCGCAGAGCATCTTGATTTGGGTATTCGCCCGTTCTCCACCGACTGGATTTGTTGTTCCGCTGGGATATAGATCTCTGAAAACATTTAAAACAGGTCATCGTTGTGAATGTGCTTAATCCAATCAAATTCACTCTTTTAAGGGTAAATTAGGGCACCGTCAAATAGTATCTGGGGAATGGCCTCTTCTGTTGAGTCAGCTTGTCAGTGAATAAATAACTGTGTTTGCTGATGAAACCGAAATAATTCCATTGGATGGAGGCTTGCAGGGCAACTTAAAAATCTTGGCCAGTTGGTTGCCCAGAGGAAAACCAACTCGCCAAGCTTTTTGATCAATTATTTTCATCCACTTGGATATCCCATTTATTTTCCATTCTTAACTGTCGTGCTGCGATTGTGAAAGTTGCCCCTTTCCTTTCGCACTTGCAATTCATCTCATGTTCTTATGGCGAGGCGTTATTTAATAATCTTTAACAGGCTGTTCTTTGAACGCCTGGCCCAATGAAAACACGCCAAAGAAGCAACTTCTTGTCTGCTTGCGTTGTTTCTCTGTGATCACAATACTGTGATCATGTGCTCGATTTTCACTGGTAGACTTACAGTTGATAAATAATTGGTACAGATACAGTACAGATGAATAAAAACATATATTATGAATGATTGCACACAGCAAACTTATAAACCTTAACAACTCCCCTACGTATATCTAAAAATAAAAGTAACGTCCCAGTCCTGGGATAGAACAACCTCATCAAATAAGACAGTTCAACAAACTATCATACATCCTCCTCTGATTAGGGCTGGATGTTATGTAAGGGATCATTTAAAGGGGTTTATCGCAGAATAATGATCAGTGATCATTCTCATTTGCATTCTGATGCTTATTCCATTACAAGGCTAGTTATAAAATAAATGAATACATTAAGACGGAATATTGATTTGAAACGTGTGGTAGTGTGGAGTGGTCTTGGCGCAATCTGCAGGTGGGGAGAGCCAGCACTGGCAACTAACAGGGGACGCAGCTGCAGGAGATTGAGGTGATTAAACAGAGTACTGAAAATAGAGGGATTGCTTGATTGTCATTTCTCAGCACTCGGATACATGGAAACAAAATTGGTCCTCTTGCATTTGACCCATCCGGAAAGCTGCTGTGGTGTCACCTCCCGCTCGTTCTCTCCTGTCAGCGAGGCTGGGCTCCAGTCCCAAGCTTGGCAAACGTAAAAAAACACATGCCTGCAAGCATCATTTCCAGTTGTTCTGAAAAGACCAGTTCTTTCGCTTTGTAAAATAAACGACAGCAACGACTTGTCGTTGCTGTCGTTTGTTGTTTGTTCCATCTGGCTCCCGGTCCATCTCTTACCCAGCAACAACAAGTTACAAATTATTATGTTAGTACGGCCACTGGAAGAGCTTCTGCCTGAGAAAAAAGTTCACAGAAATATAGTAAATTCACAATTATAATAGGATAAGACCCAAGAACATGAATTTCAAATGAAACTAGTTGTATTTGAGAAACCAGTTTGTGAGATTGCCATGTAGTTCAATGACTGAACCTCTGTTTGATTCTGCAGAGTTGTATCTTGACTTTATAAGCAGTATCAGTCAGTATCAGCCTGATATATGTGCAAAATTCCCTGTAATTGCTGTGCTTATATATTCTTCACAGCACTCCTTCAGATTGACAGGTGGGCCATGCTTCCCAGGGCCAGTCTGCGGAGTTTGGTGGAGATGGAGTAGCAGTGGGTGGGTGTGGGTGGTCTGCTCCATCAACGCCATCCAGATAAATATCGCCGCCGTCCACCAGGAACTGCAGTAAAACAGCCACATCCCATTTGCCTCCCTCATGCCTGATGAGCCAACTTGGAATAGAAAAGCACTGCAGGTGGTACACCGTAATAAAACACGATTCCACTACTCAGCAGGAAAATGCTGAAATTAACCTATTTTGGGACTTGTGAGAACTGGTTTGTAAATGTGCAGCTGGTTGTGTGTGTGTGTGTGTGTTTATAACAAAGTGGGTGTTGGTGTGGCTATCTAGGAAGTCAGCGAAGTGCAAAAACTTTCCTTATTTACCGGTTTACCTCTCTTGGAGGAGAAAAACAAACACCATATAGGTTAATCTTTTTATCTGCAGAGCACTGCTGCCCCTCTTATGTATAACCAAGGGAGCGTGGAACTGCCCTTCCATACATCAGTGGTCAGGCTCCAGATTTGAGCTCATTCGCTCCGTTCCTCCACCTTTGCCGGTCACGTAGCCCGTCCATTGCCGCGAGGAGTCGGAGGAAGCTCCCGTCAAGCTGGGATCCTCTCATCTCTCGCTTCAGAGCAAGAAGCTGAGAGGTTGGAATCGGATTTGGCTCCAAGCTTTTCTTTTTTGTCGTAGTAATGTTCCCCCCAGGTTCTCGCGGGTTCCATCCCACCATAAAGTCGCGCAGGCCAGGTCACCCTCTCCTGCCGACGCCCTTGTGTCAGGCGCCCCCTCGACAGTTAGGGTGGGGCAAATGCAGTGGACAAATTCCAGCACTAAAACACTTCTTCCTTCTTAGTGTGTCAACACTGGACAATACACTGGCAGGTGTATCACAGGATGCATTGTGATGGCGAGACGCGGGTAGAAGTGGAATGGACGTAGGGGTGGGTAGACTGTCCCAATCTACCCTATATACATATAGAGATTAGAAATTGTCAGTGGTGGTATGTACGAGTGGCCATTGTTTTTGTTACTCACATAGTAAAGCATGCTGGACAAAAGTACATACATGTAGTATGTAATACGTTGTACTCCATTCCCGACACAACTCTCGAACAACCCTTGAACAAAGGCTGGCCTTGGAAATGACCCGTTCCAACTTCTCCTCCTCATAAAAACCTTCAACCCCTTCTACCCTTCCCTAATTTGACCGTTTACCTCTGAAGGCTTTTTGCCTTCAGAGGTATTTGTTATTAACTCTGTGATTCTGCCGCTGATGGTATCTTCATTAGGATTTTTCCACTGAAGATGGGTCTGCCTACTATTGACAAATGCAAACTAGAACCTTGTTTATCTGAACCCCGCTGGAGCGACGGTCTTTTGAGAGGCTGAAATGCTCTGTTGATCGAAACGTGAATGAATATCCGTAAAAACTATCCCGAAGGCGATCCGGGGGGTCTACAAACACGTGCATGTTATTAACTCAGAGTGGAGCCAAAAACTATAAAATAAACATTGAACTGGCTCAAAAACATCTGAAGATCCAATAAGATCGTAAGACGAAGCCGTGAGGTCATAAAGTTGCAGAGATACATTCGTCAACTTTTCAGCCGCCATTGCCAATCTCAACATCTGTCTCCATGTGATTGTCTCGCAAAGGTAAAGATTGTCTGGCGACGCCGCCACAGGATAGAGGCTTGTTGTTTTTTTGTTACTAGTTACAAGAAAAGACGTTGAAGTAAATTCAACCGATTTATATGGATGTAATGGAAATGTTATTCATTAAAAAAACGTTTGTGAGATGTAAAAAGCCAGTTTGGCCAATTTGGGAAACACTAATAACCAGCAACGCTATACAAATCGACAGTTGTAAAACTAATTTTAATCAAAGGTATTTGTCGATTAACATTTATCTTGATATCTGAATACGTGTAATACCGGGCATCCAATACTTTCACATTGAGAAAAATTGACATTGCATGACATCATCAATGTTCAAAGGCAGTACTCTGTCCACATTGACCGTCCTCGACTCATTAGCGACGACCCCCAAAAAAATGCTGACGAGGCATATGGTGGACAACGGAATCCTCCTCAGAAAAAGTCTGGAAAAGTAATTTCTCCTTCCTCTGTCGTGTGATCTGACGGTGGAGGTGGTTGCTGTACTTGACTTTAAGTCCAAGAGGAGTATGGAGGTCGTTGCAGAAGCGCCTTCCTCTTCTCGGTGCTATACGCAGGGACTCTGCTGAGTCAGTCAGACGTTCAAGTCATTTATTTTTTAACCAGGTTTTAATTATTGAAATGTCAAATAATTCACCACTTTTTCTCTCACATCCTAAATGGGACAGCAGCCAGCCAGATGTGTGAACCTTTCAATTTTTAAATATTGTGAAAAAGAGCTGATGAGGCATAATGCATGGAGATGAATGAATGAATGTATGAAGTCTCTGGTTCGACCAATGGAAGACATGAGGCCAGATTTTAATGTCGTTTAAGGCATGGGATGATGTTCCCATTTATTTTTCTATTCTGATGTGGAGAAATAGATAATCAGATTAAAATAAGGTGAAGGAGATTGATATTGAACTCAGAACTATGATGACTGATGAATTCCCAAACGTCTCCCTGTACTGCACTCACAGGTAGAAACCTAACTTCCACCAGCCACCATTTCAATCTATTTGCGTGACTATTATTTTAATTACAGTACAATCGATGCAACCCGTTCAATAGACATAGGAAACTCTTCTGCATAGGTGTGCTTGAATTGGTTTGATAAAAATAAACATTTAATTAGGGTCAATCCACCCACCTCCCAAATCCCAATTTACCCCTTCTGGCATTGAACTAAACATCACCACAACAGGGTGATTGCAAGGTTACAACCCATTTAGCCATCAGACTGACTTGAATGTTGGCACGTTGCTGAACAGTAATTATTGTATTTTCTGCCCTTTTTTGCACAGTAATTATTGTATTCATTGTCCAGTATTGCGCGGCAGTCACTGCACCTGGAGCTGTAATTACACCTCGTGGCCAAGTGGTGGAGGATGATTGAACGGGGGATAAAATCATTCTTAAACCCTTTGAGTCAGGACTGCAGGGCTCGGAACCTTTATTTGGAGGGTGTAACTACGTAGGTATAACTAAGAGTGGGACCGGGTAAATGACTAGTTTTTTGCCATATGCGTCGGTGTTGCATACTTCCCGTTTGCTCTGCGCCGCTGGTGTTGCCATCATTTGCAATCCCAGGGAAAGAGAGAGGGCAAACAAAGGGCTATTGACCCATCAGAGGCCAAATTAAATGGATCAATTGCCAGAAGTTGTTCTACTGATGTAAAGATTGGTCTTTGAAGCCACAAGAGCCTGTTTGTCTAAAACACAGATTGTCAGACCTGCGTAGTCGGGACCATTTACAAGTTGCAGCTGGATTGGCCACTGGGCAGAGCAATGGTCAGTTGGACAACGGCATCGAAGACGTGGTTCCAGGCGTCGTCCTTTGTAGATGGCAAAGCCTTGGAACGAGGTTGGGTCACTCCATTAGGACTTTGGCCGCGGTGGATCGGCTTACGGGGCGTGCTATGGGTAGCGTTGTTCCCAGGCTTGGGCGTCAACACTCCAAATGTAAGTAGCTTTAACTTCTGAGCTGTTTCATGGAAAATATTTGCGGCAAGATTTTCTTCAGCTTCCCCTGGGACTTTGTTGCAGCTTCTGCTTTCCAAAGCCATTAGTACTTAGTGAGCTGCTTAAAGTGTGAGATGGCTCAGACAACATGGCTGAGCCTCTGCACACCGCACACCGCATTACCCACAGAACACGTATACGAGTTGCCCCGTTCCAGGTGAAGGCGGAACATGGCGGCGGCGGCGGCTACCAATTACTGCTTTCAATCATATCAATCTGCTCTGTGAGAGGAAGCAGAAGGAGCACAAAGGTGCAGGCTGTCCACCCACACACCTGCTGCCACGGCCCCCGGAACCAACAAAGAAGACAGCGAGCGCCTCCAATGCGGATAATCTCACACTTGCTTCAGCCTGGCTTCCTATCGCCAGGAAAGCATGGAAATATACAGTACGAGCCGCATGCAGGGAACCAGAGATAACGCGATTCATGCTCTCTGTTCTTTCCCGGGTTTGCCGTCACACACCGATTCCTGTTTAGAATTAATGATGGACGGGGAAATTCGGAACGCTCAAGAGTCGTTCGGGCAATCACTATGTGACCCGCATCTATTGATACATGATTTCCATAATTTAAATGATCTATCTTGTAATGCTGAGGTTTTGTGCCTGAATTAGAAATGCTTGTTTTTTTTTTTTTTTGTTTTGTTTTTTCAAGGTGCTAGGGTGTTTATTTATTTATAAAAAAATTTTTTTGCTTTTTTGTGCCTTTTCCAAACACACCATGCGTGACACAGGATGAAGTGGAAATGTACAGAGATGCACATTTTCCACTGGAGGTGAAGCTGAGTGACATGCGATGCTCTTAAAAGGCTAAAACCTTCAACGACACAGGTATAAATCCTGTTTGCCACGTGCCTTGTCTCAGTCTCCTAAATACGCCATGCTATACTAATAAAACATCGTAACCATTTGGCGCCTTGGCTGTGTATTTTCAGATTTGAGCTTGTAGGCGTAGATGGTTTTTGGCTGCAGAAGGTCTGTGTGACTGAAACATGGCAGCCATAACTTATTGATAGCTGTTTTTAATGGGAACATGTCCTTTCTCTCTTGTAGGGACTTGTCTTTATCCATCTGGCACCTGAATCAAAATTGGGTCAGATATGTACAGGGATGGCGGGTTTTGTATTATGTATTTGAAATACAAAATAGTTATGTCGTTGCGCATAACTATGTCATTTTATTTGATCATGTAGGAACATATGTCCATATAATTTATATCAATAGACTATTTTCTTATTTTCAAAATACAAAAATATAAAAATACTATTTCCACCCATCTCCCAAACTATACCTATTGCAGAAGTAATAGTAATTTGACAAGAATTTGTTTTACCCCCCAAAAAAACAATAAAGAGTTAAAGAATAATGAACATGGTGTCATTTCCATCAATAAAGAACTTCACCTCATCGTCAAAAACTGGGGAAAAAAAAGCAAGATTCCTCACATTGTTAATAGTATATTGTAGAGTAGTTTCTTTTGATTTGGGATATCTTCCGCAGCTAACAGATAACAGGAATATGTCCCTATAATCAACCGTGCTGCATGGATATTCACACAGAGGACGCACGCAAAATTGAAAGCAAAATGAATAGGTGGTCTTTGTGCGTTTGGAGTCGTATTTTTGCGGGCGTGCCTTTACCTTGATGGCAGAGGTGGCGATCTGGAGGTGGTGCAGCCTTCGCAGCGTGCTCTCCCGGTCGGTGAAGTAGGAGGCGGCCAGCTGGTGGAGCAGCTCCAGAGAGACCACCGAGCTGTTGCTGCTGCCCTCCGACTTCTTATTCAGCTTCTGCTTGTCCAAGAAGATGGTCAGGGACTCTTCCCCTACGGAGAGAGAGCGGCGAGAGGCTCAGGCAACCTACTACTCTGATAAATAACTAAATCAACCAGTCAAAAAAAAAGCCAATAAAGTCCCTCAGGGATCATCCTCTGGGGTGGTTTCACGGAGACCGATTAGGCCTAATTTTAGACTAATTTTAGACATATTTAATCTGGACTAACTGAGATGGCCTTTGTCAGTCATGGTTTAAAAAAGTCTCAGACTTGCCCTCACCCTTTAGAAAAATTCTGATTTCCTGCAGGAAGGTTAGAGCTGATCTCGGTCTAAGTGAGATATGAAGGTGACTTGCACCAAGACCAGGAAGGCGCTGACTAGTCCTTCATTACCTAGTCTAGGACTGCCTAGTCTGGAACTTATTCATCTTCAACCAAGCAACGTCTCTGAAAGGCATTTTGAACCTGTGGATTCATGTAAGTAGGACCAGCTTTGTCCTGATGTACATTCAAGCCCATCCGCAAAACCGCCCCTCCATCATTGAAATAGCTAATCCATATCTCGATCCAGCCAATCAATTATAACCTTTCAGTTCAATAAGAACTCAATCAGGGTTCCTGAGACTCGATCAACTAAACGATTAAGTTATCATTCACTTAGTCGCTAAGTAAGACGGTCACACGGCAAATTCGATAAAACATCAAAACTAGTACATCAACGCATCAATCACCAGCACTGGAAACCTGACGGTAATTACCGCTGTGCGACTCAAGGACACACAGGTAGGTATGTGTGTGCACAAACACCCCCACACACACACACACACACACACACACACACACACACACACACACATGCTCAAGGTTCATTACTTTTCGGTGATTTACACACCGCTAAATGCAATGAGACTTATTTCCTCGGGAATTTGGTCGAGGGCGTTTGGCGTCCTTTCCTCTGAGTCGAAGAGAAGGAACGGGAGGAAGCTTTATTCATGAGTGGTTTTGGCCATTCCTCGTAACGGCATCCCATCTAGCCAGACCACGTGGCTTACAAATCCTCAGTTTAGTCTGTTGCAGTGGCAGCAGTTTTTTTTATTTTTTTTTGTTTTCTTTTTCTTTTTCCAAGTTACCCGAGAGTCTGAGATCAGAGAGGCTCATATCGAAAAATATGGCAACGTCAGCAAGGGAAACGTTAAATATCTACCTCATTTATCTATTTACCAAATGGAACCCCTGGGTTAGGTGATTTCATTAGGCTCACGATCGTAACCGAACGGCAAATCGCCGGAGGTGGAAAATCCGGGTATAGAAAGTACATTCCTGTCCGGGATTTGGGGTCAACCAAGCGGATCTTGCCAATGTGCATCAACCCAGAGGTCCAACTGGTGAGTGGAATCGGCTGATCGGGGCCTTGGGTGGAGCAAAAACAGCAACTTTCTGAAGCTGGAATATTCTGAGATCGGAACTACAACATGTGGCCCTGTAACCCCAGTACCATGAATACGCACACCATCTCACTCTATTTGTGTCGTCTCATTTTGGATGTGTGGACGACGGCACACATCCAGAATTTAATGACACCAGCGTGGACATCTGGTGCCTCCGCGACGGAGTTTGAATGTTTAAAGCCGTCGTCTGTGGCCCTGTTCTATTATTAAGGACAGAATGTCCATTTGCAAGCTCTGTCTCACCCCGTCTGGAACACTGTCTGTTCTGCGTCTACTTTGGGAATGTAAACGAACGGCATCCAGTCGGAGTCTGACAAAACTGCAAAACACAGCAAACGTAGGTGAGTATCGGCCACGCAGCTCACATAGCAAATCCAATTCCATAAATTTGGCGTTTGTCGTGTTATGTTCTATTTTCCTTGTTTTGTGGCTCAGTGGTTCTGCACTGTTGCCCTCAAAGCAAGTTGGATTCTGGGATGGAACCAAACAGGGGCCTTTCTGTGTGGAGTGTGCATGCTCCTGCGCAGTGGGTTTCCTCCTGGTTCCTCCGGTTTCCCCTCACCCCAAAAGACATGCATGTCAGGGTTAGATCCTCCTGCCGATGCCCCTCGGCAAGGCATCGGTCCAGGTCTGGAGTGGGTCCCCGGGCGAGGTGGCAGCCCACTGCTCCTAGATACATAAGGTAACTAAGAAGGGTCAAATGCAGAGAATTTGACTAATTTCCCCCAAAGTGAGTAGTAAAGTATATAAAATAAAAAATAATATCACTGGTAAGGCCTTACCAAAATGACCAATGATGACTATGATTTAATTGAGATTTCCACCGACCTGCATTGGCAAAATGTTTCATTCTCTATTTAAATGGTTAAAATGGCCTTAAAGCCTCAACCGGCCTCAGAGCAGATCATCATAAAGCCGTCTTCAACTTAATTTCTAATCTGATATGGAGACACTGTATCGCGTCGTCCAGCTGCGCCCTCGGGACGCAGCGGAGATCCGGGTTCTTGTTTTGTGAGGTGAACCAGATCGATACCGCGAGCAATTTTCTTTCATGGCTTCCAGCGCTCCTCCGAGATTGGGGCTGAGAAAAATCCAATAAAGAAAGGACTACGAGAAGAAACGGGTCAATTTAATCCCTCCTCCATTTTTGCCGACGTGTCACGGCCGAGAAAAGGGACGCACGTGTAGAAAGATGGAGGTTTCCCGGAGTGGAGATGCTGCCGCTGTTACGTGAATTGCGTAGTTGAGATAGTAAAATATCTTTTTATCCTACATTTGATGCCGATGTATATCTCCTTTAACTTAAACCCGGGGATTTTGAAGTTGAGGCTTAGCTGACTGATAAAACACGGAAAGATAAAAAACAAAAATAAAAAATGAAAACTGAATCGTGTTTGTTCATTTATCCTATGAGAATTAGAAATATAATGAGGGAAAGTTGGTACTTTGTGGTCTCATGTATCCTTGCTCCTGTAGCTACGCAGATTGGTGGGCGAGGTTGACAAAACGTATTTAAACAAATGGAATTGTGCAGAATATCCTGAGGGCGCTATATAGGCGGCGCTCAGTTTAATTCAAGGGTCTTTATCGGTGCGGCACGAGCAAGGCTGGATTTGTACCCCCAGTAGCCCCTGGGCACTGAAGCTCATAGCACCCCCCCCCCCACACACACACACACACACACTCACACACACACACACACACACACATACACACACATATACACAAGCACACATACACACATTTTGCCACTCTAGGAACACTGTTGGCAGGGTATTGTTTTGTTCAACAAGGAAACGGAGTAAAAACAAAAAACACATCCAAAATAAAAACACAATTTGTTTCGTCGCGCCGAGCCGCTCCCTCTCCTTGACGCATGGAGAGGGAGACCCCCCCACCAACTTTTATTTCATTCTGATTGGATAACTATCAGGATCAGGAGAATGGATCAAGCTTTGTTTCCTATTTGTGTGGAGCCCGACATCAAAAACAAAACAAAACAAGACAAAGAAAATGCATCCTTGTTTTTAAAGTATTTTCTCCCATCGCAGAGGGCCCCTTCGCGCTGAGAGGCCCCTGGGCACGTGCCCAGATTGCCCCTGCGGTGGGTCCGGGCTCGCGCAGGGGGAACATACTGTACGTTGGCGTTGCCAAAGCAAGTAGAAAAGAAAAAGTGAAGAATTTAAATTGAAGTTGAAACGAAATATACCTTGCAGTAGAAAATATACATTTTCGACTGAGTGAGGAGCTGTGTCACTCGTCTGCTGTCGTTCCCTGTATTTTAGCTCTGGTCTATATACTCAGTTAGTATATTTTCCGGCCAGAATGTCTGGCAGGTTTAAAATTAGCCGAACTTTACTCTCAATGAACCACCCAAAAGCCGGTAATTGCCGACTGAGGCGACCTGTGCTGTCAACTGATGACACTGTTGCAACATAATACGGTAAATATGCATCCTGACATTTACCGTATCACAATGATCCCGCAGCAGAAGCAGCCGAAACCACCTCTGTGTACTGTCCCTTTAAACAGGTGCAGGGAAAGGGAGCTGAGGAGGTGAAGGGAGAGTGTTTGGAGTGTGTCTGATGGGGGTGGTGGTGGCAGATGGACTAGTGGATGAAGTAGCAAGCTCTTCACACCAGAGGAAGGCCTGCTTAGTCTGACTTAATCATCCAGATGCTGGTAAGACCCATTCATCTTATTTTTCCCTTTGGAGTTTACTTCCCTTTTTCAGACTGCAATGCATTGCATATTTTACTATATTTCTGCATTTCGAAAGGTTGATTCGTAAGCCAGACATCTGGATTAATTAGTGATTTTTATTTAATGGACAGTGACGGGACAATCAGGGCAGTATTAGGAGCTGTGAACTTTTTCAGTTAGTTTGTTAAATACATTTTTGTATTTATTGAAATAAAGACACTGGTTGGAAGTCTGCTACAAGTTTTGTTTTGTTGAGCATCCAACTAAAAGTAATTGACTTCATATTCCCCAACTTATTCAGCGCTAACTGGGCTGATTGTTACAAAGTGAAGCTTCTCTCAGGAGATGACTTCCTGTCTAGTGCACGCAAGATCCCACGATGCGGAACATGTTGAGCAAAATGATCTCTGTGACCTGTGAGCGTCCCGGACAGGAAGGGGTCGCTCCTTACCTCCCAGGGTGGCGGAGACCAGAAAGTGCGTCCCGTACTTCTTGATGAGGTTCTCGTTGATCTGCTGCAGCGTTGGACGTCGCCCTAATAACCGCAGGTTGCGTAGGAACTCTGGTGCGAGGGGCAACGGCGCTTTGAGGAAGTCTCTCTTCTCCGTCGCCAAACTGTTCACCTTCCAGTGGCTGAACTCCCTAAAAAAACAAAACACAAAACACTTAGAGTAGAACAGAATAGAATTGAACAGCCAATCCCTCAGGCTTTTGCAATAAAAAACATTTTCCCTGGATTAAAACATTGAATTTGAACTTTGCATGTTGTTTCATTTGACCTTCATGGATAGACAGATGGAGAGTATTAGAAAACATTTGAGAATATACAATACTGTTTGGGTCCCAATTTCACTGTTATCTCCCTCACTAGTTCATAGACACTTCTGACGATGACCATGATTCAGAATGTGGCAGCGCGCCTGGTTTCCAACCAACCAAAGTGCGCCTCTCTCCATCTCCCTCCATCGGCTCCCTGTAGCTGCCCGCATCGAGTTCAAATCCTTGATGCTGGCCTACGGTACAGGGCGGTCACTGGATCTGCACCCACAAACACTGCATCACGTATCAGGCCACATGCCCCCAAGCCGGCAACTGCGTGGAATGAGTTCTGCATCCGGACTCTGTGCCCAAGCATAACGAGCTACCCAGCTTGTTATGCTCTGCAGGTACATTCACAACCTTCAAGAAACACCTGAAGACCCTGCTCTTTCAGGAAAACTGGAACACCTGATCCTATCTTAGCTCTGACAAACTATTGTTTCTGTTGCGGTTGTGTTGTACTGACCATATTCTAAAAAATGCAAAAAACATCTGATATAAGTAAGGTTTATATTTGGTAATCTTTTTCTGTTTATACCGCAATGGTTTTGCTCATTTTTAGCCATCATAAAAGTATTGAACAAAGACAGCTTTTTTTCTGATAATCAAATACAAACATGAATAATAATGTGTTGAGATTTTCATTGGGAGTGACAAGGATGGACAGGATCAAGAATGAGTACATTAGAGGGACAGCTCTTGTTGGACAGTTTGGTGGAAAAGTGAGAGAGGCCAGATTGAGATGGTTTGGACACGTGTGTAGGAGAGATGAGAGTTACATTGGGAGAATGATTCTGAAGATGGAGCTGCCAAGCAAGAGGAAAAGAGAAAGCCAAAGAGAAGGTTTATGGATGTGGTGAGGGAGGACATGCAGGCGGTTGGTGTAAGGGAGGAAGATGCGTAGAACAGAAGGTATTGGAGGCAGATGATCTGCTGTGGCAAACCCTAACAGGAGCAGCCGAAAGAAGATGAGGAAGAAGAAGAGGAAAATTAATGTAAGGCATATAAGAAAAAAGCCCCTGAAGACTCGCTTCAGGAGATATGTGCTCAATTGCTTTGCATGAAATTCATGTTTGGGACTTGGTAGCCCCAAAAGGTGGGAATTATGTAGTAGACAATTCCTGATCCCCAACTTGTTATTGTTGCGTGCAAATGTCAGTATGATCAAGAGAGCGAGAGTTAGCCAACTTGGTAAACAACCCTATTGAACTGTCAAACAGTGACTTGGAACATTCTACTTGAGTAAGAAAACACACTGAAATGAACCCCATTGTTGAAAGGCCCAGGCTCTTATCAGGGAAAAGGCGAGGAAAAGCTAAGACTATATAACCAGCGTGTATCCTTTGTATTACTCAGTCTTGAACTCTGCAGAGACAAACTCAGGTATTTTATATAATAAAAGATCTTGAACTAAGGACTTCTTTTCCAGGATGATTTTTTTCATGATGAGTTTTGCTTTTCACTTCACAAGTAGTCCACGCATTCACTCCTTCACTGCCCTCCACTGTGAAGCACATTTAGTGGGACCAAACGCCTACATGAGTCTCTGGTTTGATTCCACATGGTTCTTTCTCTTCCATCCTTAAAGCAAAGTCCTTTGTCCAGCACATGCAGCTTTTCTGGTGGACCCTACTGAACACTCCTGGACGCTGATCGTCCCTGGTGGACCCTAGTGGTGGAAATCAGTAGACACTAGTGGACTCTGGTGGTCACTGATTGACTGCAGTGGACACTAGTGGAATCCAGTGGACCCTGGTGAACCCAAGTGGCCACTGATAGACTATAGTGGACCCTGGTGGACCCTAGTGGACAATGGTGGACCCTGGTGACTAGTGGTTCCTGGTGGACCCCGGTCAATGCTTGTGGTCCCTGATGGACTGTGGTAAACACTGGTGAAATTCAATGGACCCTGGTGGACCCTCGTGGACACTGGTGGACACTGGTGACTAGTGGTCCCTGGTGGACCCTAGTCAATGCTTGTGGACCATGCTGGACACTAGTAGACCCTGGTGGACACTGGTGGCCCCTGGGTCCCTGGTAGCTCCTGGCACCCTGGTCGACCCTTAGACCCTGGTGCAGACCTCATCTCCAGAGAAGAACCTCAGAAAATAAACATGATTAATCAGCGATCCATGCTTCCCCCGACATATTGTCATCCCAGCCCCTGCCACGCCCAGGTGGACCCTGGTGGACCCTGGTAGTCGATGGTGGTCCCTGGTGAACCTGAGTGTTGGAGACCTGTCTCCTCTCTGGAGCAGAACCATAGGAAGACCCACGTGGAGTTCAACGAGCCGTGCTTCCCAACCTGACATGCCGTAGTCTCCACAGCTCATCGAGACGAAGCCGAATCTGGTATTTTTCTTTTTTCGCCGTCTGACCATCTCCAATTTCACAGCTCGCCGCCACCACCCGTCTGTCTCGCCTCTCGAAGGATCACATCACATCCCAGACATCAGTGCCCTGGATTAATATTACATCACACACGGGTTTCCCCCCTTTCCCCTTTCGCTCTCTCTCTCTCTCTCTCTCTCTCTCTCTCTCTCTCTCTCTCTCTCTCTCTCTCTCTGAGTCTGAATCATGCCACTTATATAGCAGGGTTTCTAGTTCTACTTTCATAATTGATAATAACCTTGCTTGATTTGTAGATTCTGTATTTTTTTTATATATTTGAATATTTCTGTTCTTTATTTTTCGGCTTTTTGTTTGTATTTGGTATTTTTTCTTTTTCACTATCTTAATTTATTCTTATTTTCTTATATTTTTTCAGACCGGAGAAACACACCAATCCTCACCAGCACAAATTGCTTGTATATTTAAATGTCTCTGGCGGAATCAACTGATTCTGATCATCAGTTCTTCCGGGGATCAATAATTCATGCAAATCCACCCAATCTGCTCACTAATTCCAAATCCTGTTCCTCAAAAGAGGTTTACTAAAATATTTACAGTGTTTCGTGATTTGTGGATTATTATAGGACGTGATTGTGAAAATTGCCTTTTTTTTCAAATTTCACTGCAAAAAAAACATAAAAATATAAAAGTCGCTGCAAAATCAAGGATTTTTTGTTAACGATCAAAAAAAAAAAATCCTTGAGAAGAAACCCAACTCAGAATGAAAAGAATAAATATTATTTAATCCCCACTAATCCGACGAGGTTGGGCTCCAAATGTGACAACAAAGAATGCTAATGCTATTACACAACAATCACATTCACACATAATAAAACGACAAGTGTTCACGGCGGGGATTCAGACATTTGACGTTTGACGTTTGACGTCGGTCTTCCCTCCGTCGCTCAAACCGAGGGCTGGTTCCTCTCCAGGCTTCTGAAAAGCTCTTTGTTTGTTTGTTTCCCCGCTTTTATTGCTAATTCATTACACTACTCATTACTGGGAAGCAAGTTTTATTATTGTAATGCGTTACTGCCCAACACTGATCGGGAGCTGCAGAAGCAGGATTGTCCTCCACCTGTATTGTACTTGACCACACCCCATTACTACTACGGCAACGCACAAATCAACGTCTATTTATGTTTATGGAATGGTGGGGGAGGGGGAGGGGGGCCTCGGTGAGGGCCAATTCCATTATGAGCAGCAATTAAAAATCCATATTTTCCTGCAAAATAACTCCATCACACGCATCATGAATTTTGCTCGTTCATCATGTTTGGGCCTCACGTGGGGTCGGCGCTTCCCCGCGCGTGGCTCCGGTCCGTCCGGATCCGAGCCGGCAGACTGATTAACGGGGGCTTACTCGGACCGACGCCTTCCCCGCGCCGGCGGCGGCGGCGGCGGGGGGAGCGCGGCCGCCCGCAACCGAGCGCGAAGCCGGGCAGGAGAAGTGCATCATTTACTTTCTCCCGGCCCCGCTCCCTGACTGCCCGGCTAATGATGATAGATGGTGTTAATTAACAGGTTTTAGCACGGCGCTGATTGCACCTGCAGCCCCGACGCTCGCTGCTGCTGCTGCTCAACCGCTGGGGTTAGTTTTGTTTTGTAACATTTTATTTGTTAATGAAAAAAAGAGAGAGGGCCAAACAAAACTCTGCGCCCATGCAGAAAACCTTTTCTGATGCAGCTTGGGAAACGAGAGCACCGGGATATTTTTAGTCGTTGATCGAGATGGAAATATGAATCTGGGGATGAACTTCATTTTTTTTTTGCCAAATACGCTTAAAGGGAGCTTTTATTAAAGATTATCCGTGTTTTCTACCCCCCTCTCTCATGTGATACTTTAGGTTCCATCTTTTCTGGACATGCGGCTCCAGCCCTCCATCAGGAGTTCAATGCGAGTAATGGGGGACAGCCTTGTGCTGTAAAGGCGTCAGCGAGCGCAAATTTAGCAGTAAAACAGATTTTGTTTCTTGTTTTTTTTCTAAGAAGAACTCGAACACAGATTGCCTATTTGTCCCCCATTACTTTGCACTGAAAAAAGGGCTGAAAGGGATCCAGGCATGGGATGAGGGCCGAGTAGAAGTTCCAAAAAATCCAAACTATTCCTTGAATCACATCGGAATTCACCTTTTTTTTTACCGTGTGATTAAGACGGCAGTGCAGTGTATGAATGTCTCATATCTTCCTTGTATATATTTATATTATCATTATTATATGTGTGCGTGACGGTTTGGTTGAAAACAGACAAATTGTTTAAAACTTCCAAACGATCGGCGAACTCTTCCCCCTCGGCCGCCGTCACCACATTTGGAGGTGATGTAAACACGACCCCGCGGCCACGTTTAGCGCCGCCTTTCCCTGACCCGTCTTCTCCCTTTTCCCCCCGGGTGTCGGCGCCGCTCGCTTGAGACGGAAACGGGGGGCCGAAAGACGCTCCGAGATGGGGGGAGGGCCGCTCTCCCCCCCAGGGGGCCGCGCCCTGACAAGTCGCCGCCGCGAGCGGAGCCGGCGGTCCCCTCGCTTTGCGGCGAGACCCGGCCGACCCGAATCCGTTCTTAACGAGCGCTCCCGCCCGTGTCGGAGGGGAGCGCTCCCGCGCCTCCTAATAAGCAGCGACCCAAATGCTATTTGTGGTTCCGCGTGGAGGCGGCGTTGGGGAATCCGCAACGTTTCCATTTCGGGCCGAGTGAGCGGGAATAAATGGGTGGAGAAAAAAGAAAAAGAATGCAATCTGCGGAAAAGTCGAATTTGCATCGGAGACGCCGCGTGAGCGATCACCTGCACCGGAGCGGCTGGAGCCGCGTCTGGGCTCGGCGGCGTCTCTTTGTTTTCCTTTAATTGGTTTAGCGGCGCCCAGGTCGGTCTAATTGGTGTTTTCTTTTGTTTCCATTTTGTTGAAATTTTTCCGAGGCGGCGTTGAGGGCACGGGGCCGGGACTCCACCGCGCTCAGCTCTGGAGGTTCTGGCGCGAACGCCGCCGCCGCCGTTTCTTTTGAAGAGGTGGCCGCAGCCGATGACCCTCCCCCTGGTCGGCGCCTCATTTCGACGCTCACGCACACTAACGCACGCACGCACACACACACGCTCACTCCGTCGCTCCGAGGTTCGATTCCCGATGATGTGGGGGGGGGGGGCTCACTTCCCGTCACTGTCGGGCGTGGACCTCCCGCCGACATCTAATCTCATTGGATGTGGAGAGCGGTCCGCTCCAATGCTTTGAGTCTCTCTGAGAATCTCCAGGAAATCGCCATTTTGCGACGGCGATGACGAATGAAAATGATCTTTTTAATGATTATTATTTATTTTATTCTTCTTATTATTTATTTTATTCTCATTATTATTTATTTTATTCTTATTATTATTTATTTCATTCTCATTATTATTTATTTTATTCTCATTATTATTTATTTTATTCTTATTATTATTTATTTTATTCTCATTATTATTTATTTTATTTTCATTATTATTTATTTTATTCTCATTATTATTTATTTTATTCTTCTTATTTATTTTATTATTATTATAATTTATTTTATTCTTATTATTATTTATTTTATTCTCATTATTATTTATTTTATTCTTATTATTATTTATTTTATTCTCATTATTATTTATTTTATTATTATTATTATTTATTTTATTATTATTATTATTTATTTTATTATTATTATTATTTATTTTATTCTCATTATTATTTATTTTATTCTCATTATTATTTATTTTATTATTATTATTATTTATTTTATTATTATTATTATTATTTATTTTATTATTATTATTATTTATTTTATTATTATTATTATTATTATTTATTTTATTATTATTATTCTTATTTATTTTATTCTCATTATTATTTATTTTATTATTATTATTATTTATTTTATTATTATTATTATTTATTTTATTATTATTATTATTATTATTTATTTTATTATTATTATTATTTATTTTATTATTATTATTATTTATTTTATTATTATTATTTGGGTTTTTTTCCCCAAAATTTGCTGCGACTGACGTCTCTGTGTCTCTGCAGGAGAAGCAACGAGAAACTTTCTGAAAATTCTGGATTTTACTGTAAAAAAAAACAAACAAACAAAATAAAACATCCATCCACCCCTCCTCCATCAACCCCTCCTCCGTCCACCCCTCCTCCGTCAACCCCTCCTCCGTCCACCCCTCCTCCGTCCACCCCTCCTCCGCCCATCCCTCCTCCACCCATCCCTCCACCATCCATGAACATTTAAACTAAATAAGATCAGGCTTCATCCACCCCTCCTCCACCCAACCCTCCTCAATCCATCCCTCCTCCACCCATCCCTCCTCCATCCATGAACATTTAAACTAAATAAGATCAGGCTTCATCCACCCCTCCTCCATCCACCCCTCCACCGTTCATCCCTCCTCCACCCATCCCTCCTTCCTTCCATGAACATTTTGACTAAATAAGATCAGGCTTCATCCACCCCTCCCTCCATCCATCCACCCCTCCTTCATCCATCCCATCTTCCTTCCACCCCTTTACCATCCATCCCTCTTTCCTTCCATGAACATTTTGACTAAATAAGACCAAACTTCATCCATCCCTCCCTCCTTCCTTCCCCCCTTCTTCATTCATCCCTCCTTCCTTCCACCCCTTTACCATCCATCCCACCTTCATCCACCCCTCCCTCATCCATCCATCCCTCCTTCATCCACCCCTCCCTCATCCATCCATCCATCCCTCCTTCCTTCCACCCCTTTACCATCCATCCCTCCTTCATCCTCCTTCCTTCCATGAACATTTTGACTAAATGAGACCAGGCTTCCTCCACCCCTCCTTCATCCATCCCTCCATCTCTCCTTCCTTCCACCCATCCCTCCTTCCCCCCAGCGCTCCTTCATCCATGAACGTCTTCGGCTGAATAACATTTTGGTGTATTTAAAAAATGCTAAACATCCGTCACACTCTGGCAGAAAATAGGTGGTTAATTTTTCTCTGGGCTATTTAGAGAGCGATGATGTATGTGTGCACGTGTGTGTGTATCTGTATGTGCACATGTGTGTATCTGAATGTGCATGTGTGTGTTTCTATGTGTGCACTTGTGTGTGTGTGTGTGTGTGTGTGTGTGTGTGTGTGTGTGTGTGTGTGTGACAAAGAGGCTGATGTGACCTACTTCCCCCAAAAAACAAAAAAAAACTAGGTTTCTGCTTTATTAATATTTGGATCCTCACTCCTGCTTCTGAACTGTGTGTGTGTGTGTGTGTGTGTGTGTGTGTGTGTGTGTGTGTGTGTGTGTGTGTGTGTGTGTGTGTGTGTGTGTGTGTGTGTGAGAGTGTGTGTGTGTGTGTGACTTAAAACAAAAAAAAAAACAAGTCTGATTGTTTCTCGCTCGCGGGAAGATGAGATTGAAGGTGTGGCCCTTTGCAGCGTCTTTATTCCTGTGTTTGTAAGACGTTAAAACCCAAACGCTCGTGAGCCCTTTGCGGACGGGGAAAATTGCCCATCGATGTTGCTTGGGCGGTGTTCCTCGTCAGGCGGCGCAGGCAAAATGTTCCAAACGTCAATTAAAAAAAGGGAGTTATTTAAAACCAGCCGATTGATGGGATGGATGAGTTCCAGCAGAACAGCGGCTCTGTGCTGGTCACAACACGTCTCGCCCCAGGTGCCGATGGAAGGTGCGACTCTGTTTTTGAGATCGGGTTCCTCACGACTCACTCGGTGTAAAGAGCCGTTCCATTCGTCCGACTCTCGGTTCGTCGGTCTGATTGCCCCTGAGCTGCGAAGGGAATTCTCAAAACAATCAGTTGACGCTGTCAAAATGAAACATGTTGGTAGATTGCAGAGCGCAAATCAGTCACATTCAATGTGAGTTATGACAAACGCCGCGACCTTCTTTCCTGTTCCTGGGACTTTAATTTAGTCCTCAGTGATTGTTTCCAGCTTGTGAGGTGAAGATTTCGCTCTTTTGACGCCACACTCCCCAAGTTTGTTCGCTAAGAAAGAATTGTTTGAGTCATGCGCCACCGACTATTACCAGGCGATAATAATAATAACCTTAATAATATAAATATGAATATGAATATTATTCATAATAATAATAATAATAACCTTAATAATTTTAATATGCAAATGAATATTATTCATAATAATAATAATAATAATAATAACAATAAAAAAAAAAATAATAATATTACAAATATATATATGCATATGAATATTATTCATAATAATAATAATAATAATAATAATAACATTAATATGTTTTATATGCATATGAATATTATTCATAATAATATGAATAATACTAATAATACTACTACTACTAATAATAATAATAATAATA
>NC_137196.1:27329311-27331811 GCF_960531495.2 Zeus faber | reverse complement strand
TCTTGCCAAAGTCTATTTATGAGTTGAGAGTACTTCTATGCCGCCCTGCCAAGGCCACAGATGCAGACGCATTGTCATCAAGCACTCACTGCACAGAGGGAAAGTGCAGCAATTTCTTTCTCTGTAAATGAACAGAAAAAAATGTTCATTTCGGCTTTAAATGAGTTTACAGCACTGATCATGTCGGAGACGGTGCTACCTTTGGCAGAACTTGCAGTTCACAGTTGAAATGGTTCAGTCTCCCAGTGATGTCCATTAGAAATTCCGTAATGAATGTCCGTTAGAAAGGTCTAGTATCCACTGGGTGCCCTGAAGCAGGGAGGCACCCTCTGCTCTGGATTCCATGAACGCTTTGATTTCACCCAAAAGTGATAAAAAAAAAACTGCAAAAACCTCTTCCGTGCTGGGCCATCGGATATCAGCGTGAAGGAACAGGTCACCGGATTCAGCTGACGGCTCCTCCAACAGAACCTTGAATGACCTGTGTTGTTTAGCCTTGGAGCGGATGCTGTTTATTCATCACGTGATCAAAGCCCATCACTTTTCCACATATCGCTGGCTGGTGAATGATGCAGTAGTAATGTAGAGATTTGGGTAAATCTGGGTCACCCTCGCGTTGCGTGACGAAGCCTGCGTGACGGCCGGTCATCGCGGGGACACCGTCTGTTGTCACAGACGCCAGGCACCAACGGTACCTTTTTCTCCACGAAATACCTCTTCACCGCCAGCGTCCTGGATATCAACCCCCCTTGTTGGCGTCTTCGGGGGCCGTAGTGTGAGGAGTTCCTCTTTTTTGGAGAAATCATGGAACACCATCTCCTCAAACACCACCATCTGCGCCGTGCTGCTCGTGTCCACTGACTCGTCGCAATTGATGCTTAAACACCCGCAAGTACTCAAAGCTCGCTCCAACTGCTCTGCCAAGTTCTCGGACGTAGCTGAGGCCCTTCTGCCGGATCGTACTTGCCTCCAATTGGACGTCGGAGGGAGCGGAGATGACTTTGGGCTCGTTCTTCTCGTCTTTGAACAAGGTGTTTGCGATCACCGCCATTGCTCCTTTCGGAACATCGCCATCCGACAAGGGTTTCTTGTTCTTAGTCAAGAAATGTGCAGCTCTAATCCAAGCTTTCGTTGCTGCTTGGGACCTATTCACCGGCCTAGTGAAGTAAAGATTGCTGTTGCACAAAGCTGCCTTTAATTCACAGGCTTTCTCTGCTGTAATGAGCTAACCAGCAGGTAACCTCCATTGAAGCTCTAACGGCGTGTACTGAAGTGCCTCTCTATGTCATGCCACTTCACCGCTGCCACAGTCATCCTACAAAAGAGGCCTACACTCTTTCCTTTCACTGCTCGTGAAAGTGGTATGTTTTTTTCCTGCGCTTTTCTGCCGTTGTTACAGCATGCAATTACTCATCATCATAGCAATGCTAGGTAGCAGTAGTTGGCATAGAACGCATGCATGAGAAGAGGGGACGAGTGACATAACGTCAAGTTTAACTTTGAGCCCAGACGGCGTCAAAACGGGTCAAAGTTATAAATTATACATACATAATAAATTGATATTTTTAAAATGTTTCATGCAGTGTTAAACTAGATATTTCCTACATTCATGCAAGTTTTATTGAAAAAAAGTTATTTTTAGACCGGGTTCTACCAGTGACTCATCTCATGCTATTTTTATAATTTGCCCTGCGGGCCACTCATTGGCTCCCTGCGGGCGACCAGGTGCTCGCGGGCATCGTGTTGGCTACCCCTGGGTTAATACCTACCAAAGGTGGTCCAAGGAAGGACAACCGGTGAACTGGCGACAGGGTCATGGACGCCCAAGGCCGTCATGGACGCCCACTGATGCGCTTGGGGAGCGAAGTCTAGCCCGTCTGGTCTGATATACATAAAATAATATAATATACACTCAGCACACTGCATAATAGAGATGGTCCCGACATAATGCTCATAATATGAGCATACAGTGGAGTACAGACAACTTCTGGTCACAGAAGTTAATTTATTATATTAACTTTTGTGAGCAGGTCTGCCTCCCAACCAAAACCATCATAAGGTACAAAACTCAACACACTACAAAAGAACTTAGGCGCCACATAGATCAGGACTACATGGATACATTCAGGCTGACTAGACAGAACCTCATGAAGGCCATCATATCTGCCAAGGAGGAATACAAAGCCAGGCTGGGGTATGATTCAAGCACCAACGGCCATGCAGCTGTCTGGAACACAATCACAAATTACAAAAAATAAAAGCCCTGCAATCATCTCATCGCCTGTACTGGCTGTGGATCTCAACACCCTTTACACCAGGTTTGAGAGGACCCCTATCACACACGGATGGCTCACCATCCCTCCCCTTCCCCACTCCCTTCTCTCTCGCCTTCACAGAGAAGGACTTCCATAAGCTTTTCAAACGGCTGAATTCAAGGAAAGCCCCAGGACCTGATGGTGTCTCCTCAGCCCCACTGAGGCACTGCGCCACCCAGCTCACA
>NC_137196.1:27306811-27324311 GCF_960531495.2 Zeus faber | reverse complement strand
ACAGCCTCGGAAAATATCCCTGCCGCCTAAAAAAATCTAATTAAGGTACATTTTAGAGAATAGAAAGTGAAAGAAATAACATTGCTGTTTTCAAATGGAATTCTGTTTTTTGTGTGTGTGTAATCCATTGGAATTGCATTCCGTTTGATTTGATTTGAAACAATTATTTGGAATTGTTGGACCCGATTTGATTGGGAGTTATGAGGCGGCTCGTGTTTTCCTGACGCGGTTCACTTATTGCATTTCTACTTTTCCGGGTATTTATTTTTATATTCTAATTTTTTTAACAAAGTTTTACATGCATCTGAAATGACATGATATCAACGTTTCTCAGCAGATTTTTATTTTTTTTTCCGGGGGCTCTTGGACGTTTTCAACCGATGCGCCACTGATGCCACATCGATCCGCAGAGTCCACGGACCATCCATAACCCCCGCTACGTGTCCCGATCCCGAGAGCTGCTCCTGTGATGATAAAACATGCCAATCAATTGCATTTATATATGCGGGCATAGATCAAATAGACCCTGACTCCTGCTCCTGCTTACCGGAGATTAGCTTTTAAACATCTGTTTAGCATGTGTGGGGTCTCAAAGTGGAGTTGCTCCGTGCACGTTTTGAGTTATTATCAGGAGGAGTTCAGATGCTCCAGGTGGGAAGGCCCCGCTGAGCGCGTTTTGAATATCTGGGACTTAAACCCCGCTATCACTCAGGCTCACAGAGTAATGGAGTAAACCGTGGGGGGGTGGATTCGGAGATGGAAATTTTTATTTCAAGGGGACCTGTCATGAAAAACTCGCTGTTTCAGTGCCCGTGCGCATGCCCAGGCCCAGAGCTGGTCGGTGCATCGTGGGCTGTCTGTTTCAGAACGTTCGCGTGCAGAAAACCCTACGTCACGTTGGGCTTCAGCAGAATTACAACCGCCCTCCGTCTGAGGAACTCAACCAAAGAATATTTAAAAAGAGGAATTATATCAACTGCCGCTGAAGAAACTGCAGACAATGGCAATGTTAGTATTTAAAAAATAATTCTGCTGCATGTTTCGTTCAAAATAATAAATAAAAGTATGTGTTGATAGACTGTAGGCTGCGGCACGCGATCCCCTGTGCGCCGCTCCGTACAAAACCAATAAAAAAATAGTGTTTTAATAGTAGATATATTTATCTATTTTGTTTTCTTTCTTTTATTTTATTTTCCAAGGTTAACGTGAAACAAAAAATCCCCGCGTGCCGTGTCCCGGTGCGGTGTTGGCAGGGAAACTTTTAAATGAGGCCATTCAGCAAATGCATTGATTACTCCTCGCCCTCAAAAAGAAACTTAGTGGAATTTTGGTGGAATTATACGGTGAAATCAGTGAAAGTTTACGGACCAAACTCGGAGTAAAGCGCAAACCCTATTGGCTCACGGAGCTAGGGGCCTCAGGAGGGAGGCTCCTCCCACAGAAACAGAGCGTCGTGCAACAGGACGCTTTAGAGGCATGTTACAATGGCTGGAGTGCATAATCTGAGAGGTATTTTCAGCAAAAAAAAAACAAAACAACATGTTTTAGGGACCCTAGAGGCCTATATTAACTTGTTGAAAAGGAGCATAAGAGGTCCGCTTCAACAGAGGTGTTCCACAAGGGCTCCGTGTTCCAAGGGAAGGAAGGAAGGAGAGGACGGCCGAGCGGAGGCCCGTCACGTCTCCATCCACGTACTCTCCGTGCGTCCTTCCCGTCACATTTAGTGAACCACAGCGTACGGGAAAGGGTCAGGACTCAAACTCAGCCTCGGAACTCAAAGATGTGGATCCGCAAATAGAAATCCTCGTGCGCAAATCCCGCCCCAATCGCTAGCGTTTTACGTCCCGTTTCGAGCCCCGCCTCGATCGAGGAGAAAGGCGTAACCGCGTGCGCCCGCGTTATTTCCGCGAAGCGCCCGTCTTCTGCTGCTGCCGCCGTTGCCTTTTCGTTTTTTTTTTTTTTTGGTTACCCGGAAACGGTCACCCCTGGGGCGGGGGTCGTCGGCTGAGTCGTGTGGGTGTCCAGCTCCCCCAGAGGAAATGCGAGGAGCCGCACCACCCGTTGTGCTGCTGCTCGCAGGGTTTGCAGAAGCCCTCAGGACGCGGTGAAAATAAGATAAAATCTAATTGAAATAATGACAGCAGATGTGCAGGAGCACGGCGCCGGCTTAGTCCAGTCAAAGCTCAGGTGATGAGTGACAGACAGACACACAGACAGACAGACAGACAGACAGACAGACTGCTTGTGTTAGAGCCTCAGTGTTCAATATTCAATCACAATGATGTAGAAGCATAACGTGGGAGAAAGAAGCAAAATGGGAATGTAACGGGACAGGAGGTCGATAATTTACAAGATATCTAGCAAAAAGTTGTTTTTTTTAAAGGCGCATTTTTATTAAAATATAGTTAAAGTTAAACGAAGTCAGCAGCGCCGCAGATAGAACCAAAAGCCGAAAGACGAGCGCGAGGCCAGAGGGAAAAACACGTAATATCAAAATCAACACGATGGTGGAGCCATGTTTTATTTTGACTTTGTCTCATGTGAGTCTGAAGTGAAAGACACTGAACATAAAACTGAAACGCTGACGAGAGAGACAGGTAAGAGACAGAAAGGAGAGAGACAGAGAGAGAGAGAGAGAGAGAGAGATGACAGACAGAAAGGAGAGAGAGACAGGTAAGAGACAGAAAGGAGAGAGAGAGGGAGAAAGACAGAGAGAGAGAGAGGGAGAGATGACGGACAGAAAGGAGAGAGAGACAGAAAACCAATAGAAAGGAGAGATAGAGAAAGGGAGAGAGTGAGAGAGAGAGAGAGAGAGACAGATAACAGACAGAAAGGAGAGAGGGGGAGCGAGGGAGAGAGAGAGATAATAGACATAAATGAGAGAGAGAGAGAGAGAGATGCAGATAACAGACAGAATGGAAAGAGAGACAGAGACAGACAGATAACAAACAGCAGGGAGACAGAGGGAGAGGGGCAGATAACAGACAGAAAGGAAAGAGACAGACAGACAGATAACAGACAGAAAGGAAAGAGACAGACAGACAGATAACAGACAGAAAGGAGAGCGAGTGTGAGAGAGAGAGAGATGACAGACAGAAAGGAGAGCGAGAGAGAGAGAGATAACAGACAGAGAGAGAGATGAGAGACAGAAAGGAGAGCGAGAGAGAGACAGATAACAGACAGAGAGAGAGGAAAAGCTAAATCCAAAGTGATAAAATCTCAGTCCTCTGACAAAAAAATACAACATTTGGCAAAAACCTCTTAAATCTGTAGAGTCATGAGTACTAGTTTCTATATATATTCTGTTTGTTTATATACACACCGATCAGCCACAACATTAAAAGCACCACTAATAACCACTAATATTGTGCAGCTCCCCCTCGTGTCCCCAAAACAGCTGTGACCCGTGGAGGCTTGGACTCCACAAGACCTGTGAAGGTGTCCTGTGGTGTCTGGCACCAAGACGTGAGCAGCAGATCCTTTAAGTCCTGCAAGTTGTGAGGTGGGGCCCCCATGGATCAGGCTTGTTGTTCCAGCACATCCCACAGATGCTCCATCGGATCGGACCCTAAACCCGCCCATCCACATGACACGCCCATCCAACTGGGCTCCATGGCCCAGTTGTGACTTGCACGTGTCCATTGTAGGTGCTTTCAGGGGTGGACAGGGGTCAGCATGGACACTGTGAGCTCCCATACGCAGCAAGCTGCCATGCACTGTGTTCTACACCTTTCTATCATAGCAACATTCACTGTTTCACCACTTTGTGCTACAGTAGTTCTTCTGTGGGATCCAACCAGACGGGCTGGACTTCACTACCCACCTGCATCAATGAGCCTTGGGCGTCCATGACCCTGTCGCCGGTTCACCGGTCGTCCTTCCTTGGAGCATTTTTGGTAGCTAGTAACCACTGCAGAGCGGGAACAGCCACAAGAGCTGTGCTTGTGGAGATGCTCTGACCCAGTCGTCCAGCATCACAATGTGCTCCTTGTCAAAGAGGCTTAGATCCTTATGCTGCTTCAACAACTGACTTCAACAACTGACTTTCACTTGCTGCCTCATGTAATAATAATATATAACAATATATAAAGAATAATAATATATAACAGTATATATATAAAAATAATATATTAGAGTATATAATAATAATAATAATAATAATAAATCCCACCCCTTGAAAGGTGCCATTCACAAAAAAAGTGAGTTCTGACAGGTAGTGATGTGGTGGAGGTGAGGTGGAGATGAGGTAGAGCTGCGGTGGGGATGAGGTGGAGATGAGGTGGAGATGCAATGGAGATGAGGTGGAGATGCAATGGAGATGAGGTGGAGATGCGGTGGAGATGAGGCGGAGATGCGGCGATGATGAGATGGAAATGAGGTGGAGATGAGGCGGAGATGCGCTGGAGATGAGGCGGAGACGCAGCGGAGATGAGGTGGAGATGGGGTGAGGATGAGGTGGAGATGAGGCGACGATGAGGTGGCGATGAGGTGAGATAAGCAGCGTCTCCTAGCCCCCCACCCCACCTAAAAAGCACCAAATCCAAAAGCGGCGCTGTCGCCTCCACTCAGCCGAGACCACCGCCCACTTCATGGGAGGGTGGGAGAGAGAGAGAGAGAGAGAGAGAGAGAGAGAGAGAGAGAGAGAGAGAGAGAGAGAGAGAGAGGGAGGGAGGGAGGAGGGAGGGAGAGAGGGAGGGAGGGAGAGAGAGAGAGAGGGAGGGAGGGAGAGAGGGAGGGAGAGAGAGAGAGAGGGAGGGAGGGAGAGAGGGAGGGGGAAGAGGAGGAATAAAGATGTGCAATAATGTGATAACGGAACCAGTCGGGGGAGAGGAATCACATGGGTGGACGAAGGGAGGGAGGGGTTGAGGGAGGGGTGGAGGGAGGGGTGGATGATAAAGAAAATGAGTGAATGAGAAAGGAAAGGGCGGGTTATGAGGGAGCCCGTCATTTTTCGGGGGGTTTTTCGGTGTGACATTAAACGCGACTGCGGCAATTTTCAAGGCCACGAGCCGAGGGGGTGCTATTTTTAACCAGGGCCAAAGGAGAGAGCGAGAGAGGGAGAGAGAGAGAGAGAGAGAGACAAGAAGACTTGATGGAAATGAGAACTAGGTGATAAATAAACTAGATCCAAGTCAAGGAAGAGAGAAACCAAACTGCGGCGGCAGCAGATTGAAACTTTGCACTTTTTCACGACTACATTTCAAAGCAAATATCAATATCTATATTGTTATATACAGTATATATATATATATATATATATATATATATAAATGTATATTTAACAATATTTGATGTATTATAATACATTTTTTGGTCATTTTAATTTAACATTTTTTAATATATATACGTGCTTATATATTTGTGCATGACTTTAGGTATTTTTTACAATTTGTCTTACTTTGTTCACTATGTTTTTTATGTACAATAGCACCTAAGGTCATATTAAAGACGATGGTGTTGTATCAGGGCACTGGATATTAGGTGACGTACTTTTATTTAAAATAATTTAAAAACACTTTTACTGAAGTAGAAATGTCAGTATAGTACTTTCACCTTGACTAGGGTGCATTTGGTGTCAGGGTATTTGTACTGGTACTTAAATAAAAATAAAAACCTCTGAGTACTTGAATCTGCACCAATTTACTTTCATCGGGACAAATAAAAAATAAAGAATACAAAATAAATGAAACCCACCCATGATAATAACATGATAATGTGATCATTAATTTGAATGAAATGTGTAAAAACGTTCCTCTCCCCCAAAGAGTGAGCTGTCAGGGTGGAGTCCGGGTGGAGCCTCAGGTGGAGCCGGCGGGGGGGCTGAGGGCTGATTTAAAAAAAACTCAGAGAAAAGCGACAAAAAAGATCCCACCGTGTTTGGAAATTTGTTCCAGTCTCTGAATAATTAAAAGTTAACATTTTCGGCTTCATGGAATTTCTCCCAGACTTGCCGACTCAACTGTCGGCCCGCGGACCGAATGTGGCCCAGGTTTGAACGCAGATCGGTCCTTGAGGAGATTTGAAGGTCCACATCGCTCGTTTTAAGCTTTTCTCGTTGTGAATTGATGAAGATCATTTTTCCCCAAAGACGATTTGAAGAATATGAAGCTGGTTTTGGATTTTCTAAGAAGGGTTTAGTGTCAGGGTTCCAGCCTGCAGCCTATTGCTCGGGCATATTTTATTTTTTAATTTTTCCGGTTGAAGTATCTGAAAACACGATAACGTCAATCATCTAGTTGTCCGATCTACATTTGGAAATTGGTGAAAATCTTCCTGAAGTAGAAGTTGGTTGATGCGGTTTGATAAGTTTCAGGGGCGGGGCCGCTTTGTGACATCATCAAGTCCAAGCTGCGTCTCTCAAATCCAGCCACTCGCCACACGGAGACAGACAACTTGAGCCGATGCTTGAGCCGAAAACTACAGTCGGTCGCCGAAGGCGTCCTGGCACCGCAGTAAGTTCTAACATCCTTTGGAGGAGCCGTCCCTTTGTTTTGTGTCCGCGCTGCATGAAGCAGGATCCATCATCATTTTTCAAACACCGTTCTTGAGGAACATTTCCACCAAACGACACAATAGCAACATTCGGTGACATAAAGCCGCGGTGACAGGTTGAACACATGCGCATGACAAATGACCCATGTGGAAAAAAAAACATGAACAAAGAGATACTTCGTTTGAAGTATCATCATGAAGTACATCACTTATTTAAAAAACGACTTTAAATGTGAAGGCACTTGGAGGCTGATCCAGGCATCACGGAAACTCATAAAACTGAACCCAACACGACTAAACTGGATCCCCTGTATTACTGCCTGCAGATGTATCAATAATAATAATAATAATACTACCACTATATGCAGGGCCAGAGATCTATCTATCTATCTATCTATCTATCTATCTATCTATCTATCTATCTATCTATCTATCCATCTATCTATCCATCTATCTATCTATCTATCTATCTATCTATCTATCTATCTATCTATCTATCTATCTATCTATCTATCTATCTATCTATCTATCTATCTATCTATCTCTCTCCCTCTCTCTTTCTCTCTCTCTCTCCCTCTCTCTCTCTCGCTCAGATCCCTTAAAATAAAAACAAAGTGAAAGGGTCTTGTAACTCGTCGGAAGTTCATCCTCTCACGGAAACCGCGACCCCCGACGCTTCCATTCTGGAAGCGCCCAAGTTCCTCAGGAACCAGGAACTAAGCTGCAAGTTCCTGAGAAGGATCCTGCACTGGACCAGCCCCGATTGACCAATGGAGGCCTTCGTAGAAAAGTACTTCAGTCAAAAGTTGGATATTTATGTTTCCAATGTAACGGTGAAAGCCACAAGTTAAAGCATGAGTTCCCAAAAATGTACTTAAGTAAATGTACTTAAGTACATTTACTTAAGTACATTTTGAAGTGTTTTAAGTGTATTTTTAAGTACATTTACTTAAGTAAGTGTACTTAAGTACACTCCATCAAATGGACTTCGCTACCGTCCCACCAGCGACATGAGCAAAGCCAGTCATGGGGCCAAAGGCACCCCAACACATACGCACGCACACACACAAACACACACACACACACACACACACACACACACACACACACACACACACACTCTCTTAGCTGGGCTCTAACCTGTAGATCTTGTATCTGGTGGAGAAGCCCTGCTGGAACCGCTCCCTGAACTCGGTGTACTCCGGGCAGCGGTGGAACGGCCCCTTCTCGGACAGCAGCCAGTCCAGCTGCCCCTCGCTCGGCCGGGCATTGAAGCCCCACGCCGCCGAGGAGGAGGAAGAGGAGGACGACGATGATGAGGAGGACGAGGAAGATAGGGAGGAGGAGGAGGAGGAGGAAGACAGGGAGCCGGCGAGCGCCTTCCCCCCCTGCCCCGCCCCTCCGCCGCCGCCCACCGGCTCAGCTCGGACGGGCCACAGCAGCCATAGCAGCGCCCAGGGCAACCATAGCAGCATCAAGGAGGGGGCGGACCATCTAGCAGTGGGGCCGGAGCCGGGGGAGCGCCTCTCTCTTCTGATTGGCCAAGGAGTCGCCATGGTCCCGGTGGTGATGTACTAGGGCACCTGGGACCGGCATTTCTTCAGGCAGTCACCACTCCCACTGGCCTGGGGGGGGGAGAAGGATGAGGGGGGAGGAAACGGTTAAAATCCTTTCACCCATGAGATGGGAAGTAGCAAGTCGAGATGGACGCGCGAAACAACTTGTTTATGTCGTCCGGTGTTTCCACGACCAAGTACGTAAGTCGTTGAAAGCACAAATTTTGAGCTCTACCCAACCCCAACGCTCACCTGAACCCATTCCATAAGGCCACCATAAAGGACCTTTTGTCCTTTATTTTAATGTCATGAACTGCTAAGCGTAAGCATTTTAGGTTGCACGTCATCAAATATGACCTTTAACCCTAACCCTAAAAAGCAGCTGTCTCGACTTACCCCCAACCTCAACCCTAAACGAATGGCGCGCTGGGTTTATTTTGTTAATAACATGGAAAGGAGCTGAGAAAATTGGGCGAAAATTGCAGGTTAATTAACATCAACTTAACCAAAGCAACCTTTTAGTTTTCCATATAATCACTGCATCATTTTGTTCGCACTCAAAGTAATTTGCCGACACTTGAGGAATCCAGCGACCGAACGACTCAGCGTTCCCTGTAAACACGGACCATGCCTGGAAACGTGGAAGTGATTGAACTTGATGTGATGTATCATCCACTCCTTCAAAGGACTTTTTTTTTAATTTTTAATATAGGATAATTACACGGTATAGTCCGTGAAAATTCCCTGTTCCACTTTCGAGGAAATTATCAGGATTCTAAGAATTTAAGTCAAGCGAAACCTTTATTTTTTATTTTTTTGCTCATTTTTGGACAAGTGGTCGCCAGAGTTTCTTGGATGGACAAAATGAGCCATTCTGAATTCGTGCTGAAAAGAAAGGCATTGACAAGGACACGGTCGCATTGCCCTGCAAAGAGAGAAGGCAGGAGTGAGCGCTTGGCAAAATGTCGAAAGAAGAAAAGACCCGAGACTCCAAAGCGAATAAAGGTGTTGACACATGATTCGTGCCAAAATCGGAAAGGAGCCATTTGTCTCCCGCGGAGCGAGTGCCGACTCCACTCGCAGCCTGGCACCCACGGCGCGCCTGTCATCCCGTCCGCGCCCCGGCGCTCCAAATAAGGTCGAGCACATTTGGAATGGCTCAGAGGACGGAGCTTCCAATCGGGATGCGTCGCGGACGGCGAGCGCTCAAAAGTTCCGCGGCCGATAAAAATATCACTCCTGAGGAATGACTGACCGATCGGCCGGCGCCCGTGTCCGGGGACCGCGCGCCGCATGTTGGGCACCGCGCTCGGCCCCCGCCGCGCAGGACGCCACCGTTGTTCACGAGTCACAGGTTGTGACGTCACGCGATCACGATCGGTCTGATCGGTTCAGCCATAATTCAAATGTCAGCTACGAACGTCCGGTCGAAACGGGCGTGCTCTTATTAAGTTACGTGGTAGAAATTCAATGTAGATATGTTCCATCTATGAGTGTCTGGTTATATGAAAAAGAAAAATCTATATATTTCATATATGAAAAATAGAAAAATATAAATATAAAAACATATGAAAAACATATTAATATATGTTTAATACATTATTGTATGAATTAAAAACGATACAAAAAATATATAATGTAAACAATATACTGTATTTATAAATGTAAACTAAATAAAGAAATTTATAATTGATAAAAAAATACCAAAAATATACTTAGTACAGTAGAAAATACAAAGAAATTACTTTGAGTCGGTTGAAAACCGCTGATTGCCTCCAACCCTGGCGAAGACACTCAAGGTCAAATAACTTAACAGGCACTTGGTTTGGACTTCTGAAGGACTTCTGAAGGGCGTTGGGCTGTGTGTGTGTGTGTGTGTGTGTGTGTGTGTGTGTGTGTGTGTGTGTGTGTGTGTGTGTGTGTGGGAAGTGGTCTTGAGTGTCGAAACAGTGACTTCAAGTTTAGCTCTACCTCTCTCTCTCTCTCTCTCTCTGTTGATGGCTTGTTTGTTTGGACTTGGAGTGTCATCACCTTCCTACAGGCCTATCAGCGGGTCTCACACACACACACACACACACACACACACACACACACACACACGCACACACACAGGGTTGAAGTGTGAACTCTATATTTGGGACACAGGGAGGTGTCATGCCTTCATCGCTCTCTGAAGGTGGTACCAGATGAAAAATGCTCTTTTTCGACACTCGCCCGCTTCCCCGCCCTGCGCTCCTCCTCGTTGCTCTATTCTTTTTAATGTTGTTGGGACGGAGAGCGGTGCCACCGGGGACGGATCACCGTTTCAGACTGGAGACTGCATATGAATATGGATAGAGAGCGGCGGAGAAGATGCTCTAAGTGGATTGGGAGCCGGAGAATTCCCACTTTGTCTTCCTCAAACAAATTGAGAATTAATTTCAGGCTCAGACATGAAAATAATAATAATTAAGAAAAAAAAAAAAAAACGTTCTCTAAGCGCCGCGTTTTATTCTTATTTCCCCCAAAATGCACCTTGAGATCGGTCGCACGTCTGCTGTTGTATGTGATGGATGTGATGGATGCTGATGGATGTGATTGTGGATGTGATGATGAAGTGTATGTGATGGATGCTGGTGGATGCTGATGGATGTGATTGTGGATGTGATGATGAAGTGTATGTGATGGATGCTGATGGATGTGATGGATGTGATTGTGGATGTGACGATGTGGTGGATGGGATGGATGTGATTGTGGATGTGATGATGTAGTGCATGTGATGGATGCTGATGGATGTGATTGTGGATGTGACGATGTGGTGGATGGGATGGATGTGATTGTGGATGTGATGATGTAGTGGATTTGATGATGTGGTGGATGTGACGATGTGGTGGATGTGATTATGGATGTAACAATGTAGTGGATGTAATGGATGTGATTGTAGTTGTGACGATGTAGTGGATGGAATGGATGTGATTGTGGATGTGATGATGCAGTGGATGTGATGGATGCTGATGGATGTGATTGTGGATGTGACGATGTGGTGGATGGGATGGATGCTGATGGATGTGATGATGTAGTGGATTTGATGCTGTGGTGGGTGTGACGGATGGGGTGGATTTGATCAATGGGATGGACGCTGATGGCTGGTGCCCAGAATTGAAAAGGTGATTCCTCTTTCTTGCTGTAATGGAGTGTAATGGAGTCTCACGCCTGGGAGTGTAAAAGCAGCACAAAGGGGATGGAATGTTTTTGGAGTCATGATATTCAAGACTTTTCCTTTGAACTAAGATAATATTACATCGGATCGTATTCGAGCCTTTCATGTTGGATTCATGGGAGGACACTGGTAATATTTAAACATCTCATTTAAAGCTCAATCTTAAAAATGTCAAAGGTTTTCAGACAACTTGAGTCATGTAAAATATGTTTCCCTGGGCCCTGTATTTTATTCTTATTAGTTATATATATATATATATATATTTTTTTTTTGGATATATATAGTATATATGTTTATTATTGTAATAATTATTATTATTATTATTATTATTGATAATATTAATAATCATCATCATCATCATCATCAGCATCATCATCATCATCATCATTAGTATTTATTGATTCGTATGTTTTCTTCCCTTCCTGGTTATAAATTTAGACCAGGAAGTGATGTCACAGAGACGAACGTCCACATTATGTAAGTTGATCTCAAGCCGATCAATAATGCAAACTCTGTCGTTGCATAACGGCTGGAAGCGTTATGGAGAGGAGAGGAGGGGAGAGGAGGGGAGAGGAGAGGAGAGGAGGGGAGAGGAGAGGAGGGGAGAGGAGGGGAGGGGAGAGGAGAGGAGAGGAGAGGAGGGGAGAGGAGAGGAGAGGAGAGGAGAGGAGAGGAGAGGAGGGGAGAGGAGGGGAGGGGAGAGGAGAGGAGGGGAGAGGAGGGGAGAGGAGGGGAGGGGAGAGGAGGGGAGAGGAGGGGAGAGGAGAGGAGGGGAGAGGAGGGGAGAGGAGGGGAGAGGAGAGGAGGGGAGAGGAGGGGAGGGGAGAGGAGAGGAGGGGAGAGGAGAGGAGAGGAGAGGAGAGGAGAGGAGAGGAGAGGAGGGGAGAGGAGGGGAGGGGAGAGGAGAGGAGGGGAGAGGAGAGGAGAGGAGAGGAGGGGAGAGGAGGGGAGAGGAGAAGAGGGGAGGAGGATGAGTGAGGGAGTGGTGGAGGTGTGGAGCGAGGGATGAGTTTTTCTCTTTCTATTTTCGCATCCCTCCCTTCATCCCATCACTCCCTCTCTCTTCCCCTCTCAGCTGTCTCTCCCTCATCCCTCCCTCCCTCCCTCCCTTTCTTCCTGTCTTCCGGTCATTCTTCCACCTCGATCGCTCTGTTTTCCACCATCTGTCGTTTCCTTTCCTCCCTTCTTTCACACCTTCCCCTCACACCCTTTAATCTGTCATCCCCCTCCTGTCTCCAAATCTCTCCCCATCTCCCCCTCCCTCCCTCCCTCCCTCCCTCCTTCTCCCCCCTCCCTCTACAGAGCATCCTCTCCACTGAACAAAACTCAACAGAACAAAATGAGGTTTGAAATTGGAGCCAAGTTTCAATACAGAGCTTGTACAAGTGTATGAATAGTATAGTAGTACAGTATATACACACACACACACACATATATATATGTATATATAGATAGATAGATAGATAGATAGATAGATAGATAGATAGATAGATAGATAGATGCACATGTATATATATACTGTATATATATACTGTATATATATGTTTATATATAAATATATAGACAGTATATATATATATATATATATATATATATATAGATAGATATATATATATATATATATATATATATATATACTATATATATAGATAGATAGATAGATAGATAGATAGATAGATAGATGCACATGTATATACTGTATAAACTGTATATATATGTTTATATATATAAATATATATATAAATATATACAGTATATATATATATATATATATATATATATATATATATATATAGATAGATAGATAGATGCACATGTATATATATACTGTATATATATAAATATATATATAAATAGATGTATTTTATTTTTTCCCATTTTTACCTTAACTTTTGCATAAATAACACACGACCCTCTGTGGATTTTCATCCTTATTTCAGGGTGCGTACGTCTCTCGTACATCTTCATAACAGATCGATTCAGAGGAAAGTGAATTTCAAATGAGGACAAAGACACGTCCCGAAAAAAACATGCCCCCCTCCTCCCCCAGAGACCCCCCCCCCCCCCCAACCTAATGATTAAAATGCATGGACCATGTCGCCGAGAGACAACGGCTGGAAACGGAAACATTTTTGGGCCGTGACATTTAATGTCGAGCTGCCGTGCATTATTCAAGCCAACGCACCCACCTCCCTATTTACCTTCCTCCACCCGACTCCCCCGACCCCCCCCCCCCTCATCACGGGAGGGTGGAGGAAGGCAAGTTAGGAAGAAAGAGTGTGCAGTCAAATTACAGATTAAAAACACGTAAAAGAAGGACGAGGGACGAGGGGGCGGAGCCTCGTGTTTATTTGGTTTTTTTTTTGCAGCATTCAACATTGAAATAAAGGTTATTTTACTGGGTTTGGCTGTTTACGTTCATATTTCTAACTGCCATGTTTCCTTTTCCCAATCCCTTTGAACTGAACTGAACTGAACTGGAGAGGAAGAAGAGGAGGGAGAGAGGAAGAGAGGGAGGGGCAGGAGGAGGAGGAAGAAGGATGAGAGGAAGAAGAGGAAGAGGAGGGGGAGTGAGGAGGGGAGGGGGAGAGAGGAGGAAGAAAGGAAGGAGGAGGAGGAGAGGGAGAAGGATGAGAGGAAGAAGAGGAGGAGGAGGAGGAGGAGGAGGAGGGGAAGAAGAGAGGGAAAGGGAGGAATGGAGGATGAGGAGAGGAAGAACTGGAGGAAGAGAGGCAGGAGGAGGAAAGGATGAGTTAAAGAGAGGAGAAAAAAAAGGAGGAGGAAGGAGAAGGAAGAAGGATGAGGAGAGTCATGGGGCGGAAGAGATTGTGTCCCACCGGGGCTTGTTCTCCCTTCATGAGTCAGACAAAATCACAGCCTCCCTCCCTCCCTCCCTCCCTCCCTTCATCCCTTCATCCCTCCCTCCTCCCTCCCTCCCTCTCTTCTCCAGTCAGCAGAGAACATCAACCTGCAGCCGACTTCATCAGCTCACAATCTGATGTGTGCTGCAATTACTGCAGCTGGGAGTCCCATTGAGTCTGACTTAATAAGGCCTGCCAGGGAGCGTGTGTGTGTGTGTGTGTGTGTGTGTGTGTGTGTGTGTGTGTGTGTGTGTGTGTGTGTGTGTGTGTCTGTGTGTGTGTGTGTGTGGTTGTGTGTGTGTGTTCACGTCCATCCGTGTGTATGCTTGTGTTCACATTATGTGTGCACACAAACATGCCCCAGTTTTCCAGCCCAGTTGTGTGTGTGTGTGTGTGTGTGTGTGTGTGTGTGTGTGTGTGTGTGTGTGTGTGTGTGTGTGTGTGTGTGTGTGTATCCTATGCATGTGTGCGCATGTTCTATTGTGTGTGTGTGTGTGTGTGTGTGCGCGCGCGCGCGTGTGCATATGTGTGTGTGGGTGTCCACGTGCAGCCGTGCACCTGGCGGCCATTAGAGCAGGTGTAGCTCCGTCACCATCAGGGGCCAGATGCGGCGCTCAACCCCATCGGCTCTGCACTCCCATCGCCCTGTTTCTGCACGTCAGCAGCGCCGCCCGGCCAGCTGCACACACCCCCCCCACCCACCCCCACCCACACGCACAGGATGAGGGGTGGACGGTGGATGGAGAGATAGGGTGGAGAGAGAGAAAGGTGAGGTGGAGGTGACGTTAAAAATGTATTTCTATTAGATTTTATATTTACATTAGAATTAAATTACATTTAAATACCTTTAATTACATTTAAAAATATATCAATATTTATATATAAAAATATATATATGTATTTTTTATAATTAACTGTCTTTTACCTCGCCTGCTACACACAGTATATATCCTGGTTTGAATCAAATGGGGGCTGAATACCTGAGCTGAATTGAATTGAATTGAATGAAATTGAATTGATTTGAATTGAACTGAATCACTCGGACGGGGACACAGGGAGTTGTGCAATGTGCCGAGCAGCCGCGCCCTGAGCACTAAGAGCTGGTGAAGCGCCTTGCTCAAGGGCACCGCGTCACTTGTATTCGCCAGCGAGTGCCTTTAAAAAAAAAAAAAAAAAAAAAGGTGCCGGTGACCGTGTGGTGAAGGGACGACTGCTCAGCTGCCACCCGGTCACCCGAGGGAACAACTGAGCAGGGGCGGCCATGACGGTCAGCGTGAGAGGTGGAGCGAGGGAGCGGGCGAGAGAGACAGAGAGAGAGAGAGAGAGAGAGGGAGGGAGGGAGGGAGGGAAGACAGATAAGGGAATGCGGAGCGACGGCAAGCCGCAGATCGGTCTGATCTTTGCGTTCCGCCGTCAGCCCGGGGTTCCGGGGGGTCGGAGGGATCGTCCGGGCCAAGAAGGTTGAGTTGTTTCCCGCTCGGCCGGACGTTGTCTCGGCGGCCGCGGGCGCCTCGACGGAGGGAGGGGCGGGCGAGGCGGGCGAGGCGGGCGAGGTCCCACGGAGAAATGAAACGTGAATACAAATAATAACAGTACAAATCGTCTCCGTGGGCCGGACGTGGCGAGCTGAAGGGCCCGGCTCGCCTCCTTCCTCTGCTTCCCTGTCCACGCTCGTCCCCAAAATAAAAGATGATCTGCAGTAGCCCCACCCTGCCACCGCTCAATTCGATTCCGGTTGTAAGGGCCACGGTTCGATTCGGTATCGGCTGAATCCCGACTCCGCTCCGATGCCGCCGGGATCTCGGCGTCGCTCGCCAACGATCCGTTCGCAGCGAATGATTTGCTCGTGGCGAACGGCTCGTTTGTTGGGAACGATTTGTTTTCGTCGCGAAAATCTTGGAGATGCCCTCCGGTGTCTGGGGAATCAGGGGTCAGTGCGGCAAAAAAAAAAAAATAGCTGTTTGTTTTGTTTAGTTTTTCCCGTCCCCCGAGTCTGGTCACTTCATGAAGCACAGACCAAAGCACAGCCTGCGACAAACAAATCAACAGGGATGGGAAGGGAAAGGTAGTTCAGTGGTTTTTGTGATGCAAGACTCACAAATGATTCATTCATCGCGAATGGTCTGTTTGTCACCAACGATTCGTTCCTCGCGAACAAATCTTTTCAATGACTCGGGAATCTGGAGTCACTCCGTGACTCTGTGACTCTCTATCCGCAGCCGGACACAAGAGGCATTCGCTGAGTCCGGTCACTCATTGAAGGCGAGCGCGGACCAGGTCGTCTGATACAAACCAAAAAGCGGGGATGGGTATCACCGGCTGACTTAACAACAACTCGCAAATGATTTGTTGCGCAGCAAACGATCCGTTTCTCGCAGGCAAATCTTCTAAATGAGTCGGTAATCCGGAGCAACTCCGGCAAAAGAGCCGTTAGTTTGGTTATTGTTTTGCGACACTCTAACTGCAGCCAGACAAAGAGGCACTCAACGAGCCCGGTCACTTATTGAAGCCGAGCACGGACCAAATAACAGTCTGCCCCAAAAACAATAAACATCTTAAGAGGATTCATCATGATATCCGGGTGATTGAATGAGGAAAAATGTGCGAAACAGATTTTCAACAGCAGCAATCAATCACATTCTACTATTGTAATACTGTTTGAGATTAAGGCACCGATCTTAGCAGCTCCAGCAACTTTGAATTTTTACTTTTTGATTTTATTCCATTAAAAAAAAAATATATATATATATAGATTCTAAGAAGGCTGTTGACAAACTGAAAAAGAAAGAAGTCCGAAAAAGTGGAGGAAGGACTTGAGGATGATTAAAGTGAGGGAAGGTGGATGCCAACTCCCGTTCCTCAGTATTCCATGCAGGCGAGGTGCCGACGAAAATCCCTCCGAGATAATTAAGCAAACGTGTCTCCGTCCGCCGCGCCCGCCTCAGGTAACAGCTTCACAGCAGGAAAGGTAAATAACGTTTGAGATAAAGGAAAAAAAAAAAAAAAAAAGGAAGAAAACGTTGAAAGGGAAAAAGAAAGAGGGGATTGGTTTGGGCGTCTGTTATTACAAAATAAAAACGCAATCGAGCTGATCCTCCGAAGACAATTAGAGCGGCACAGGAAGGCGTCTGACGTAACGAATGTGAAACCGACTTCGTCTCACGGAAGCGATGGGCTGGAAATCTCTTTTTTTTCTACTTTTTATTATTATTATGTGAACTAGCAGGTGGGAAGCCCTCTCCAGAACACACACGCACGCACGCACGCACGCGCACACACACACACACACACACACACACGTGCGTGAATGATGGATTACAGGAGGGCAGATCAGGCACTTAAAGTTAGTGTAGAGTGTAAAGTGATGTCAGAGGATCCTGACTGATGAGGCT
>NC_137196.1:27264311-27301811 GCF_960531495.2 Zeus faber | reverse complement strand
ACTGGGATACGGCCCGAATGTGTAATGGAACAATATCTAAATATCCCGCAGCCTGTTATTATTTGAAGCCAAAAGCTTTAAAGTGGCGATGCGGCCCGACAACCGTCAATATTACTTTGGTCAATCGTCGAGCGCAAAATCATTTCCAAATGAATTCCGCTCCTTCCTCCGTATTGTGGAGGAGGGGGGTTGTCCCGGCCGGTTAAACGAGCCGGGCTTTATGGCGTTTGGTCGCATCCCTGTGCTGCCAAAAGGGACGTGCCCTCGCCTCCCCGGCCGCCTCGCCAGGTGAGCGATCGCCGCTCGGCTGCCATTCATCTTGAGTGAGGGGGAGAGAGGAGAAGAACGGCAGAGGGGCAGGTGGAGGGAGCCGCTCTTGGACGGCGGAGTGGGTGACGACCACTCATCTTTGTTAAGGCCGTCGCGCCGTCTCCACCCACTTGTCCGCATTGAATCACAGAGCACCCCCCCACCGCCCTCCGAGAAGCAGAGCACACTGTGACTCAAGCCTCCGTCAGCTCCGTCTCCCCATGCGTCTTTGCCCTCCTTCCTCTCCATGGAGACCGTGACACCGAATGAAAATGAAAATACTCTCTTGTATAAAAAATGTAATATATTGGCTCTAAGGATGTGTTTAATTTATGGAACATTTCTTGGCCTCCCTAACCCTAGAGCGAACCCTCCCTAACATCAGCAGTCTACCACGGAAAGGGAATGGGCAGAAGCTGGATGGATCACCCGATTGGGAACTTTAAGTTCAGATGGTCTGAATATCGCACGATAAGGGCCTCATAATAAGAACTTCCCTCCTGACCCCCGGCTAATTGTTTTTTTCTTTTAAATGCTTTGTGCCAATTTTGTTTAATTGTGCGGCGGGAGCAGGTGTGAAGAGGGGAAGCTCCAATAAAGCAGTGGGGAGTGAATTTTCCACTCAGTAATGGCTATGCTTATCTCCAAACAACCTAACCCTCCATAACCCTAACCATAACCAGAATCCTAACCCTAATCACATAACCCTAACCCTAACTCTAACTCTAACCCTAACCCCTAACCTTAACCCTAACACTAACCCTAACCCTAGCCCCTAACCCCTAACCCCTAACCCTAGCACTACCCTAAGTTCAGATGGTCTGAATATCGCACGATGAGGGCCTCATAATAAGAACTTCCCTCCTGACCCCAGGCTAATTGTTTTTTTCTTTTAAATGCTTTGTGCCAATTTTGTTTAATTGTGCGGAGAGAGCAGGTGTGAAGAGGGTTAGCTCCAGTAAAGCAGTGGGGAGTGCATTTTCCACTCAGTAATGGGTATGCTTATCTCCAAACAACCTAACCCTCCCTAACCCTAACTGTAACCGTAACCATGAGGTTATTTGTCACATACATATTAAAGTTTTTTCCATTTTTGTCCACTTGTGTTCAGCTGATTGCTCCGACTGGAGGCAGGGAGTTTTCTTAATGTTTCTATGTCTTACAGAGGGGATCGGAGCACGGGCTCGTATGCAGCCCAGCAGTGGAACGCCGGTCCTCTTGCGCCCAAGAGGATCATTATTATCCAGAATTATTATAATAATCCTCAGTGATATCTATAATTGTAGCCTGATGCCGCATATTGAAATGAACAATAAAACTCTGGCCATGTGGGCGCACCACAGCCACAAAGACCCCGTCTCCCTCCCTGGAGCCACACCTGTGGCAGAGACTCCCACAAGTGGCGCCTGAGCAGAGACCCGGGAGGGGCAGGGCGCCAAGTAAAAGGCTCCCCGGAGTCTTTCTGTGGTCCACAGCCGGTGCTTGACCACGTCCCTTTGTCCACCACATTTATATTTTGAATTTTATTCTCAAAATTGTAATTTCTCTTACCTGTTTTACTTTAAAATGACACAGAATAATTATTCTTATTATTACTTGTTAATTGTGAAGAAAATTTTTGCTCAATATTGTCTGCGAGCCATATACCGTCATCCAAAGAGCCATACTTGGCTCGCAAGCCATAGGTTCCCGACCCCTGCCTAACCCTCAACCTTATCTCCAAACAACCTAACCCTCCCTCTAACCGTACTTTAACTTTAACCGTAATCCTAACCCTAACCCTAACCCTTGCCCTAACCCCGAAACCCTAACCCTAACCCTAATCGTAACCCTCCTTAACCCTAACCCTCCCTATCTCCAACCCTTACCCTAGAGCTGAAGTCCAGCTCTATGTAAACCTAACTTTTCTGTTTGTTCAGGAAGTGGGAAGAGCCACACAACTGTTGCAAGTGTCGTAATCCATAAAAAACACAATGCTTTACACAGTATAATTTATACCCTATATCTCCATACCAATAACTTTGCATGGAATTGCATTTGCATATTCTGTGTATTTTTTATACATTTGACTATTTCTGTTTAATATTTTTGGCTATTTAGGCATTCTATTTTTTATTTTTACTTAATTTTTTTTATCCTATTTTATTATTATTTTATTTTTATATTTCTATTGTTGTCAGACTGTTAATCTATTATTTTCATGCAAATGGTCTGTGGACAGGCACCCATCCTCCCCATGACAAATTCCTCATGTAAATGCACCTGGAGGACTAAACTCCTTCTGAATTCTGATTCTGAATGCGTGGGACTCGGGAACTGCTTAATATGTCGCGCTTCAATTACAGGCCAAGGTAAACAAAACCAAAATGAAGAGTGAATTTTCCATTTGTCCGAAAACCATTTCAGTCCTTCACAGGGGCAGAGTAATTACTGGGTTTTCCTCCCTGTGGAAATCCTCTGCGCCCAGGACATGTTGTGAGCTGTTTCGACTTGACTTCATTGTTACGAACATCTTGAAAAGAAAATAAATAAAAAAACTTCGCAACCAAGGCTGCTCGGCTAAACAAGCAAGCGTCAACTGCATAATTCAAAAGGCTTAAAACCTTTGCATTTAAGACCAAAATTAGAAAAATGGTTCTCCCCAACCACAAGACCTACTTGGGTCTCGTGTGGCAACCGCCAGTGTAAGTAGGCCGGCGAAAACACTTCACTGCGACAGTCCAATGTCACAGTGATAATCAATGGTAATGGTAATAATCAACTCAGCATCAACTCAGTCTTATAATTAATACGAAAGTCACATTGTTATACTTCACTTGTTTGTCAGGACATTGGAGACTCGCCGCGTCTCTGGCTTTTGGAAGCATTTCCCTCCGGTAAGCCTTCTGCCGTATGCTTACCCTGATCCTAGCCACACCAGACCATACCTAAACTGAACTTTTTCCAATCCGTGGTTTAAACATCAGAATTTCTAACCCTATTGGTAAACATAAACTTGTCCAACCCTAACCCTAACCCGAGACTAAACCAACCATCTCTAGCCTAATACCTGCATGTTACCATCTATAACCTAATACCTACATGTTACCCTCTATATCCTAATACTTACATGTTACCATCTATAACCTAATACCTACATGTTACCATCTATAACCTAATTATTGTTTTTTATTTACCTAAATGTTACCATCTATAACCTAATACCTACATGTTACCATCTATAACATTAAAGCTATACTTTATTGGGGTGGGGCGACTGATTGGAGGAAACGACTATCTGTTACCGATCTTGTGTTATGTCTGATTACGATTGTCCTTCGGTTGTTTTGAGTTTATATGCGTGTGTCTCGTTGGGCGTCTCCGCCGTACGTCAATGACAAACACGTCGCGCCATCTCAACATCGCGCTCACGTGATAGGACAGCTGCGCATGAGGCCCCTCCCCCCGCCGCCGCTGTATCCACAGCTCGTTCAGGACATGACGTCAAGCAGCAGCAAGAGAAGGCACGTGGTGACCAGCAGCGCCGCAGTATCTGCGACGCGGAATTATCTTCGATGCAACGTGAGCGTTTGGAGGGCAAGCGGAGTCGTTGGAACTTGTGTGATGGCACCATTCATGGATCATTGGTGTCTGCAACCATGCCGCAACGCAGCAGCAAACATACGGTGAGGTACTGCCTTTTTTTAGCCAACTTCCGGTTTTTCCGATCCCGACCAATCCGATCACGACTGTCCGGGTACATTTTACGGCTACGAATCTGTGGCAGACAAGGGGAGCAATACCGGGTCTGCTTGGTCTCGCAGTGTGGATCGCGTTGTGCAGGGCGCTGCAACGCCGGCGGACCGGGCTACGACCGAGGACAAATTGATGCGGATTATTGCTGTTATTTTATGTTCTTATTTTTGTTTTTGCTTACCTTTATTAATAAACTCTGTCCGTCTCCCTCCCTAAACCCGTACCGGTGGGCAGACACACCCACAGAATCAGATAACGACTCACCATGTGACCGGGCCACCCCTTATGCTTAACCATCGAATGTAACGTAATACCTGAAACAATCCATTTGTAACCCTAACCCCAGACTTAAACATCTTTCACCTAAGAGCTAAATTGAATCATCGCTAACCTAATACCTAGATGAACTCACTGGTTTTAGTTTCTGTTCGTACGTATCGCCGCTTGATTAACAGAGATAAATATTGACCCATTCCATTGCCATAGAAACAGGGAATCGGGGTCAAACGAGGGGTTTGCGTGGCGTGGCCACAGCCTTGTCAGAGCAGAAACATGTCTTTCATTGTCAACTCTTATTGCCTGGGGTTGCGACCCCTAATCAGGGCCAATTGCAACAAGGCCGCGTCGTCGCCGTGACACGCGGTCACTCCGGCTGCTTCCAGGGAGCGAGCGCTGATAAGGTCAGCCGCTGTTTGCTTCACGAGCCCAGATGGTGATGTACATGGCAAGGGAAAACAACAACGACAACAAAAACGACATCAACCGCGTCGGCGGCACCAGCAACCTTGCGCGGTTTTCAACAAAACGAGAAATCTAAAATCAGCAGGAAGTTCTCATGCTGGTGGTGGTGGGGGGGGGGGGGGGATCATGTTTCTATTCAGACCTCATTAAAACTCTTTAAATTGATTCCAGTTGGCCACAAGAAGAAAATTTAAATGTCCGAGATTAGCATTTTGGTGAATCAATAGCAAGCGGTGACTCGGGGGCCTTTTACATAGTGGATTAATCTCTCGCAAGCTTCATCTGCGCTGCCTCTGGCAACGCCCATCCCTGTTGTATTTTTCCGAGAGACGGAGGGAGAGGGAGAGAGAGAGAGAGACAGAGAGAGAGAGAGAGTGAGAAGGACTCTTGGCCTGCAAAGAGAAGCCGTGATTGAAGGCTCATTTCCTCCTTTCTAACATCATCAGCAGCGGACCTGCCTCCATTACAGCCGCGCATTAGCACCTTCCAGTCAGCTCATTGAAATGTGGTTAAAACGTCCCCTCGACCATGACAGATGCACCGCAGCCCCCCGGGCCTCCGTGACTTTGTGGGACACGTGCACGCGTACGCACACATACACACACACACACACACACGCGCGCCGACACACACAAGCGCGCTAATTGCGGTTGAAAAGTTTCCAAACACAGGTGCACGGAAGCAAAGATAAGCTCTATTTGGCGGAGGTTGTGCACACTCCAAAATATCTATTCACGGGCTCATTCTTTATTGCGGACACCGTGGGCCGATCGGACCCAGCGGACCGCAGACGGAGAGAGAGTCGTCCTCTTCTTAAATGATCTCCAAATGATCCCTGGGACGCTAATGGACGGCCATTTGGTTTTTTCGCAGCCCCGCTGCTCGCTAAATCCCCCTGCAAGGTCTTTCTTGTAAGTACCGAGACGGTGAGCAGCGGCGGCAGAACCCTTCATATTTTTCCGGGGGTAGAAAAGTGCAGCAGCAGCAGCCGCGGCGGCATTATCACAGAGCGCCGGGCGCATCTCAGCGGTCTTTCCCCGCCATTCCTGTACGCTACAAAACTTTAAATCAGTTGTCTGGCGAGGGCCTTTTTCTGGGTCTTTGTGCCAGACGGCGGAGAACAAAAAGCCATGGTCGGCTCCCTCTGAAGCAGCAATACAGCCGTGTGGGAGGAAACAATGGCCCGACCAAACAAATTAGTGCTAAAATGAGTCACAACCCTAATGGCCAGAGGTCAACTTCTCACTGTTCAAAAGTCAAAGTTACTCTTTCACATTTTCCGACGGGAAACTCTTAGATTTACTTGAAAGCGATGGTTATTTATTGAGCATCGTTTGAGTTTGGGCGTCTGGGCTCTGCTGCTCATCCCTCCGGGTGAGGCGTGCAGTGCAGCAAGCACAGGCATCCTTAATGAGCTTGATTCTTCTTACCCCAATGGATCGAAGAATGGAGCCCAACAGGTGGATGCACGGCAGGTGGAGGGAGCAAAGCAGCAAAGCAGGGAGGGCAGGAGGGACTGGCTCAAATAGGCCGGCCAAATAAGGGCGTGGAAGCGCGTGGCGCTGTCAAGTTGTCTGAGAGAAACTGGCTCTGCAAGCTGCGCCTCATTTGTCTACATTCCTTGGCATTGTTCATTCGTATCCAAGCGTGTCAAACACAGTGTTATCTTATCTCTCAACTAATCGAAGGTGTCGCAGTCTAAATGAATGGAGCTGACTTATCACGAGGGTTAATTGTCTCTTTTTGTGATTTCATGATATAAGGCTGTAATGTTGTGATAATACACATCTGCCCCTCATATTGGCATTGAACACTGGAAAATACAAACTGAGGTAGACAGTTAACGTCCCTCAACTCAATTGATGGAAATTCTCATAATTATCTTTTTTCTTTTCCTTTTTTTTTTTCACATTTCTCACGTTGGCTTGAAAATCCTCTGACATTTTGGATAAAAACATAATTATGGAGTCTAACGATTTGGCAAAATGATTGCGATCAGCTCAAATAATTGCAATCAGGCGACCATGTTATAATTGCGACAGCTCTAGTTATCACCTACAACTTTTTACAAAGTTTTTGAGGAAGCATCATTTGAAATTGTACTGTTAATCGTCAGTTTGATGAGATGAAAAGAATCACAGTGTGTTTATTTGGCCATGTGAATTTTCATGCAGCAGGGATTTGTCTTGGTAAGCTTTGGTACAATGCAGTACAGACAGACAAGTTGTATAGGAAAAAAGTAGCAGCCAAAAATAAGCACAATATACTTGTTGATATACAGTAAGTATTAATATAAATATTGAATATATCTGGATGGGATGTACAGTATATAGACATGGTTGACAATGGATGAGTAGGTCTAAGTTATTAAAATGTTATAATTGTACAATAATTTACTACTGGACATACTGCACATGTAATTTTACATTTATTAAAATTTCTAATTATAATATAAACATTTTACATTTTCTGAGCAGATTTCATGAGTTTCCTATTTCCCAGCCCTACAATCAGCTCCGAGAGTCGTTCTGTTGGAGAGCCCAATTATCAGCTGGGAGGAAAATGGAATAAAAATTAAATTGTGTACGTAAATCACACGCGCATGATCATGGAGAGGTCTGAATTTGGCCCCAAAGAAATTTCAATAAATTATAAAATACATTTTGTCACCCCCTATAAAATTCGGAAAAATTCTGGCTTCCCCAGTGGATTTTTATTAATAAATATATGAATTAAAACTGACAACTGAATCTCTTGTCAAGAGCAGAGGTAAAAAGTAGAGCGGCTTTTTAAGGATAATAGGACGTATCATGTGGTTAAAAGGTTCACTAGTCCTCACTTTGTTTGTGATCCTGTGCAAATGTTTGGAGTATAGTCGAATTGAGGTGCAGTGCCACATTGCCAACCATGGGTTTACTGTTTAATTTTTAAGTTTCTTTGTATATATATATATATATTAAAAAAAAATTATCGTAGGCTTAGGCTCATTTACTTTTATATGTTCATCAATATGTACAGTATATTGTATCTATCTATCTATCTATCTATCTATCTATCTATCTATCTATCTATCTATCTATCTATCTATCTATCTGTCTGTTTGTCTGTTTGTCTGTTTGTCTGTCTGTCTGTCTGTCTACCTTTGAGAATACCCTATGCATCATCCTACATAACAATACGTTCAGTGATCAACCTCTTTATTCTTCAACATGGGAGTTTAAAGTGGTAATCCATAACATCATCTGTGTGTTGGGTGCAAGGGTACAGTTAATTTTTTGGGAATGTTCGTAATAAACGTATCGTCAGTTTACCGATCCCAACTTGCTATAATGCTGCTTTGCCAGTTCACCGCTGCTGCATTTCAACTCTTGCGCGTGTGGCGGACCCCGCCGCCAACAAAGCGAAAAGTGCATTGAGCACATGTGTGATGAAAATTCATCAAATGGGTGTTTGTTATGAAGTGCACGCTAAAAAGTCCCAAAATATGGGATGTTTTTTATAAAATATTCCAAGAATCGTGTCGAGTTCCCACAAAGTAGTTGGTAATTAACGGCAGCAACACTTAATTACTATTTATAATAACTATTCATAGTCTCATAATTAACACATGGAGAAGTTTCTTTTTTCTTTTTTCTTGTTCCTTTCAGAGGTGTTGACAGGTGAACAAGCTCCACAGAATCTGATCAATTTTCACTTCCGTGCAGTGAAACTTCCACCGCTTACAAAAATAAATTCTGTTTCAGACTTTGTTCATGTGATTTTATTTTTTATTTTTTTCTGAGGCGTTCGTCCGTTTGCAAAAAGCCAGGGTTCAGCTCGGGCTTTTCGGGCGACGCGCCGCTGACGCCCCGGATGCGAGGCGTCGCCCGACGTTGAAATATTTGGATTTGAGCGGCGGCTTTTGGTGGAACCACCGGGACGTTGAGCAAAGCGTCACATCTAGCACTTACACGAACTCAGGTTTTTCTCCCGACCCCCTCACACTGTTTTCCCCCACGGATATATAAAGAAAATATTAAAAAAACACCGCGACTGGAATTTTTGGGGCTTCCTAAAATCCTGTCGTGTGAAACAAATTTTCTCTTTGAGACGATGGGATCAGTGTTAAATAATTTAGGACACGTCTTCTTTTATAGATAAAGTCGAATAAAAGGTCCCTTGCATGGGTGTGAGAGAGAAGGGCGTCTTTGACAGTGAAGTTATGAGAAAAGGAATATTTGAGTGTGATCTAGACCAAGACGTTCCCAAACTGGGGTTCTGTGCCCCCGAGGGGGACGTTGGTGGAGCTGTAGGGGTTCAACAGCTAACAAAATAGTTTATATTTATCTGTTTATTTGCATTATATTCAGGGTATTGTTTTATTTTTGATATTATGTGTATTTAATTTTTTATTATATATTTTTCCAAAATATTAAAAACTCAAGCTGGGGAGATATTATATATATATATATATATATATACATGCATACATACGTGTATATATACATACATACATATATATATTTATAAAAAAATATATACATATATATATATTTTATATATATATATATATCATCATAGCCTGAAACTCAGCCATGCTACATCCACCCTTTCTGGTGTTTTCCACCCGGAGACTTCGCCCGATCTCCCCCTTGAGAAAATGTCCCTGACCCGCTGGTGCGACACCTTCTATAAGGTTTAAACCAAAATCTAATATTAATAATCATCTTCAAGGTCTTCATCGATGCTCCCCCGCCCCCGTAAAGTGGAGCGATGCCGCGCGTCCTTCAGTGGTGACACGTTAAGTAGTTCACTGGGCCATTCGCCGAATAATCAAGCGAGCGCAGAGCCCGCTCCGGATCCAAAATAACTGTTGCGTGAAGGGCAAAAGGCGTAATGTATACAATTTCCAGCCGTTGAAAAAAAAAAAAAAAAAAAAGGAGCTTATTTTCCAGACAACCTTCCCTGTCAACAGGAGGCTTTTTTTTATCGTCCCGGGAATTTTAACCTTTGACGTGAAACCACTCCTCTCCCTTGTGTTTCCATGAACCCCCCCCCATCCAAAAATGTCCTCTACTCGCCACAAGGAGATTACAGACCATAATGTCCGGATTAATGTCAGCAACGCTGCAAAGCATCGTTTAAGGGGGTTTCTGGACAAAGGTGGAGTTAGCTGTGAAGCGTGTAGGTTTTAGATTCATTGCATTTTGATTTTGAGCGCTGTGCTCCAGCTGGAGTCTGGGCTTCATCCTGAGCCTTGTGTTATTTTGCATTATACGAGTTATTATTATTATTTTTGTTTTTCGTTCCCAAATATGTGTTGATTCAGCTCTGGGCTGGAGCTAATTGGATATTAACAAATGTACACCCAAACACCACAACGTTTTGTGTAAGCACAGAATGGGGACACGTGTAATTGAGAGTAATTGAGTGTAATTGTAATGATGGAACAGTGATTCTCAACCTTTTTCCACACCAAGGACCCTTCATTTGTTCACATTAGGGCACGGACCCCTTCATTCGATAAGGTCTTGTCTCTGGGAACTTGATCTGGTCAGATTTATATGATGAGATATGATGTAGCATCTAAGCTCTAGCTATGGACATAGTGAAACCAGAATCAAAACAGTCAGTGCTGTGCATTCTCTCATGCTTGTTAAATTGAACAGCGGTGAAGTTTAAACTATGAATAAATTTGGAGCCCATGGGCTCAGGAACTTGGACCCCTGGAGGGTTCCCCAGACCCCACATGGAGAGCCACAGCATTTGACCAGCCCTTTGGATATTTCTCCTCTGAGATCTCCAATGGAAGCCTAAAAGCACCAAAAATGTACAGTCAGTGTATTAACTTCGTGCCTGATATGAATTATTATGCGGATATTCATATTGAACCTCCTCTAAAGGACCGCCCGGGAGGTCCCGGGATCCGATGTTGAGAACCCCTGCTTTAGAATACACACACACACACACACACACACACACACACACACACACACACACACACACACACATACACACACACACACACACACACACACACAGACACACACACACACCCGTTAAGACCCCATTGGTCCAGATTGGGATGTGCTAAAGGTTAAAATGGAGGATCGATGCCGATCGCCCGCTGACACATTGTTCCTTGAAATACACTAAGAGAGCTCAAAGGCCAATGCATGTGTGTGTGTGTGTGTGTGTGTACCTGTGTGTGAGTGTGTGCGCGTGCCTGTTTGTGAGGGCGTGTCTGTGCATGTGCGTGCGTGTGCGTGTGCGTGCGCGTGCGTGTGTGTGTGTGTGTGTGTGTATGTGTGCGTGCGCGCGCGCGTGTGTGTGTGTGTGTGTGTGCGTGCGTGCGTGCGTGCGTGTGTGTGTGTGTGCGTGCGTGCGTGTGTGTGTGTGTGTGCGTGCGTGCGTGCGTGTGTGTGTGTGTGTGTGTGTGCGTGTGTGCGTGTACTTGAATGCTTGATAGACGATCAGTGTAATGGAGCGTGTGGCTGCAGTATCTGGGTTAGTGAAGTCAATAGACGCAGGACGCCACGTATCGACGCCTCACGCCCCAAAAAGCCTCCATCGCATCACTCAAAAATAAAAAATAAATAAAAAAGTAAAAAAGAAAAAGAAAAATAGAAAAAAGAAAGGACCAGAACCCCCCCCCCCAAACTATTTTCACGGCCAGGAGGCATTAGGAGACGGATGATAAAGATCCATAGAAAATCTGCCCATCATTTTAAAATAAAAATAAATAAATAGAACAGCGATCTTCCAGCTTCTAGATGAGTTGCTCAACCTACTGAGCCTGAGCGTGTGTTTGTCTCAACTGGACTGGAAGCTCCCTGTCACCTGACCCTAAATGGTGAAATGGACATTAAATGGTGATCAAGAAATAAGTGATCCATAGTAAATAATGTTTCATCTACAGATTAACACACCCTGAAATTCAGCCACGCCGTAGCCTTTTTGGTTTTCCGGCCTGAGATTTCCACAAATATTTGCGGATCCCTCCTCGACGCAAGCTGAGTCGGGTGCACCGGTCCCCTGAGTGAAATAAATTTTTAAAAAAGAACGACCCCCGAACGACACGGCCCTTATCTCGCCCGCTTCCCCGAGACGCTAAAGCGCGAACAGCCGAGCTCTTCCCTTTTCACAACAAAGTCCCAGGATTAGTTTTGGAGTGTCGGTTTCTCCACAAACCACACTGCAGCCGCTCACCTCAGCAACCCTCATCTGCAAGCTAATCACTCTGAGGACACGCACAGGCACGCACACACACACACACACACACACACACACACACACACACACACACACACACACACACACACACACACACACACACACACTCCCACAAAAGACTCTCGGATTTCCTTTAATCTTGTAACTGCATGCATGGCTCTCTCTCTCTCTCTCTCTCTCTCTCTCTCTCGCTCTCTCTCTCGCCCATAAGAACATCAGATGCTGAAATGCCAGTGCCGCGCCCTTCCTCTCCCTCATCACATCTCCAGTTTGTTTTTTGTTTCCCCAGTGGCCCCGGGGCAGCTCTGGTTCGAGAGGAGAGTTCACGTACGCGAGGCCTCCGCCCCGCTCACCCGGCGGCCGCTCGCCCGGCGTCCGCTCGCCCGGCGTCCGCTCGCCCGGCGTCCGCTCGCCCGCTCCGCCGGCCGCTCGACTCCGCCGGACGTCCGCTCTCACGCTCGGCGCCGTGACTCTGCCGCGGTGCGAGGCTCTGGAGGAACGAGTCGGTCGTAGCGGACAGGCCTTGGAAATGATTCAGGGGTCGCGAGTCACTCCAGCAGAAGAGTCATTCGTTCATCTGGACCGTGAGCTGCCTTGTCGCACGGCTCTGACAATATCTAACATATTTCACACAGTTAGAAATAGACATTATTTTGTCCACTTGGTACAGTCAGGTGAATCTACGGAACTGGTCGCTTGTAATCTGCACTAAATCATGTGCTTTTTTATATATTCATCAATAGAACATGTGCATTGTCACGCCCCTTTTACAGTTTATATATATATAGGATAATGCACAACCAGAAGGTCATTATCCCAAAATAACCCCCAACAGGGTGACCGTGGTGTATCACTTTGATGGGGTCTTGCATCACTACGTACTGTCAAACGCTGTTCACCCTCCACGTGACACGTTCACCAACGTCACATTTACATCAGTAGTGAAAGGAGTCATGGATGAATGGTACGGGAAGGGTTCATGGGATTTCAATTTCTTTGCTTTTTGATTTTGATCTACAGCATCGTCCACGGTCTTCCACTGTAGTTTCTATGTCGCGTCACAAGGTGGCACCAGTAGCTAGTGATACCAGGCGGCGACGGAAGGCGGTGGCCGTTATTCGGAAAAAAATGACCACCGATTGCCGCTATCTGACCAATCACAATCGAGTATGAATAGTAATAAATATATATAGTGATGGTCGTATAGTGGAACGTATAGTGGAACCACTCTCTTGCTTCCATCCCATCCACACGTTTTGGGGCCCAGCCCGAGTCACAAATCACCCATCCACCAGGGGGCACCAACTTCACTAAGTGGTTTATTTAGGAGGAAGCGTCGAGTGGGGTATTTAAAAATGGCTACCGAGGAGGTATGCATGATTTTGTATGTTCTCAGTCCCCGCCGGAAAAATAAGAAAGAGGAGGATGGTCAGTACGTCCTTTGAATACGACAAGATTGCAAAATAAAACAACGCTTGGGCGGCGTTTGAAAGTTTTTTGAAACGCCCCGCGCTTTGCTCTTTGCGCCGTTGCCCGCGCAGGCTTGTTGCGGTTGTTGTCGCTGTGCTGAGGAGGAGGAGCAGCGCCGTCGCTCGCGGGCGAACCCACCGCACGTGGGAATCGCTCGTTTCCAGGCGATCAACACCGTTTTAACAATCGGAGGCTCCGGTTTCGTCTGGTTTCACGCCGCCCTCAGTCGCCCGGCGCTGCCATCTCTCCAGGAGCCATCCCTCCTCCACGACCTCCTCGCAACGCGCGGGAATCTCGCTTCAACGAGCGAAGGCTCTGGTGCTTTTTTTTTTTTTTTATCGCGACGCCATATTTAGAACGTGGCGATTCCCCACAATGCCCCTGGAAGCCTCCGAATTCTCTTTTGTTTCGTCAGTGAGACGATGGAGTTGTTTTCCTCACCTCTCAGTGGAAAAATAATAAGGCGTTCCCCACAGATCCCCCCCTGCTCGCGCGCTTGTTTGTTATTTATGCTTTTAAATCATCACAGCATTCCTACCATTCTTCCCCCGGCGTCGTTCACATTCTTAGAGGAATACAAAGAATACACATACGTACACAACAGCCAAAGAAACTGAGTAATTATAATTTTTCCGCTCTTTTGTTGGTTTCTCTTCTCCTGAGAAGCTGAGGCGGTGTGTGACTAAAGTGATTCTTTAAGTGGGGATTTACAGCCAAAATGAGATAAAAAATAAAATAAAATCTTCAGGGAAGTCATTTATTTGTTATTCAATATTCTCCCAGACTGTGTGAGCCACACCTCTTTAGTGCACTGTATACTGTGGAGTGTGTGCGTGTGTGTTGAATTTTTTTTTTTTTTTTAAGCTTCATTGAGGAAAATAAATATAAATGACTTTACGCTGGGGGCTGGAGGATATATCATTATATAATATAAATATCGTGATATGAGACTTGATATCATACTAGGTTTCTTATGAAAGCGTTAATAGTCATTCCAAAAATATTTAGGTTTCGGTCAAAAATATTGTGATGAAATTATAAGCATGAATATTTATTTAACTATTTTAGTAAGGATTTACTGTAAATTAGGGTTGGGTGATATATCGATATATTACCGGTATCGCAATATGAGACTCAATATCAATCGACTAAATTTTTTCAATACCCCTTTATGAAAACAGCAACATTCAACCCCAAAATATTGGGAAATAATCAATATTGATATTTGCATTTTTACTCATTTATATACAAGCGCTGTGATATATATATTAGGGCTGGACGATATATCGATTTAATAGACTAGATTACATATCGGACCAGATTTCTCAAGCATTCGTTACGAAAAGCGCCTGTAATCATCCCAGAAGCATGACGACCTGACCTTGTGATTATTTGCGACTTCACTCATTTCCAAGCAAATATTGTGACGTATATCAGGGCGATATCGATATAATGAGGATATCGTGGTATGAGATATCATCTGGGATTTTTGGTTTCGCTGATAAAATGGTCACAAAGTAAAACGCCTCCAAGGAGACTGTGAAGTACAGGGAAGTCAGGTTTTCTGAGCTTCCTGGGATGTTCTGTTTTAAATGTCCGTACTCTCTACTCCAGCTCTGGAGATGACAGCGAAACGAGGATCCAAACAGTCGCAATTGTGCACGCTGCGTATGGTGGGAATTTTAACAATCACTAATGGTCATCATAATCATAACGAGTTACCGCCTGGAAACTGGGAGGACCCCCCGGTGAGGTCCCGCACCCCGCGCTGAGAACCGCTGTTCCCACCGTAGGGACCTCAGCCCTTAAAATGTGAGGATTTGCCTCCTCGCGGAACTCGTGCGCTTTTCGCCGCCAAACGTGTCCCTTGGGATGAATCACATCCTGGCTCTACTGTGGGCGCTCATTCCGCTTTAATAACCCGGCGAGCGGAGCTCCGACGGGAGGAGCAGAGATGAGAAAAATAGATTTGGCCCCGCGATGGCCCAGAAGACGGATGGCGGCGGCGGCGGCGGCGGCAACGTCAAGGAAGGCGACAACTCCACGAATCGGGTCAATCACAGCCGGTAATGCTTCATAATCAAGACGGTGAAACTGCGCTCGCCGTCGGCACACTGGGCTTTCATTACCGCTCTGCTGCCAGCTGCTGTATATCAACCAAAAATAAAATAAAAAATGGGACCATTAGTTTGGCCAATAAAGGCAGTGACCAGCAGGTGAAACCGGGGTGCCATTTAACTGTGACTAATGGTCGTCTTCCTTCCCTGCGAGAGAAGAAGGGGAGACTAATGACGGCACACCTGAATCCCTTTGGCCGAATAAATCACGGGACGTGTTCTCGATCTGAAGGGCAAACTAATCGCAGCGACATCGGATGCTCTGGTGTCTTTTTCAAGGAACCTCGTCCCTGTGCAACCCCCCTTTTACAGAGACGACGCGATATTTAGTCGTTCTGAAAGACTCATGATTTAGCCGTTGTCTCTTAGTGCAGCGGTTCCCAACCCCTTCTGTCTAACGACCCGCTTGAAAATGTCTGCGGCTCTCGCGCGCCCACACGACGCACATGAGGCGGGGGTCACGCTCCATGAGTTCTACTGGTTTAGCACAGCGGTGATGCAGTTCCAAAGTGTGAAAAATACAGTGAAATTTGTTTTCAAACAATTAGAAATTGTGTTTTATTTATTTTATTATAATATTAACAATAATAATAATTATTAATTATTATTATAATTATTAATTTTTTTTGAACAATTAGACATTTTATTCATGTTTTCTTTATTTAATATTCATGAAAATCTTTGCCCAGGACGTGGCAGCACCGTTACCACCCGCTTGGGGCAGCTGTTATATTAACGTATTTAGTTCAAAATTTGACCTCGTAACAAAAATATACTGAATTCATTTTTAGAAATTAGAAAGAAATTATGAATTTTGTATTATCTGTCTATTTTATTTGAATAAAAAATAATTAACTTTCCTTTCCTAGTTCAGTTAGATTTAAGTTAGTTTGCATTGGAGTTTGAATCCCACGGATTAGTAAACTATCTCTAATTTTAGGTTATCTTATCATTATGTGAAAAACTCCAATGCAGGGATGGTAAGATATACATCATGGCGGAGGGAGGTTCGACCACTTAATACATGAAAGTAAAAATCATCTTTTAAACATGGTGCTCTCAGACTGAATCATTTTTTTTCATTGCGGGAGTCTTCGAGTAAGAAATATTGGGAACCCCATGGTCTGAGTGGTGTGTTGGTACAGGAGCAAAAGGCTGGTGAGAGCAACCCAAAAATCAATTACTTTAAGTTTCCCAACCTCATTTGAAGCAGAGTTCCTGGTAAAGTACAGACATGGAGGCTAGCAGAGCGCAAGAGGTCCGTCCAAGATCCATAACAGCGCAAATGAGAATATAAATATGTTTTATTCAATCTAGACCCCAGTCATCACCTTGGAGTGAAATTACACAAAAAAAGCCATTCACCTCCCCTCATCCTGTTATGGGCAGCGCTATATAAAGCAAGCAGTTAAACGTGGCACATTTATATCTAACTTTGGAAACCTTACGCCATAAATACAATTTATACGCTGCCAGGTTATTGCACGCTCTATCTTTTCCCAGCTTTCCTAAGCCTCGATGTAATAATTAAAGTGATAATTCTGGACAGGTGGAATGGGTGCGAGGCCTCAGAGCCTCAGGGTGAGAAGATGAAGAGAGAGGGTGAAGAGGGGGTAGATGACAGGACGCCCAGTGGGAACGCTGTAAAAACATTGGAAATACATCAACAGCTGAACTTTTTCGGCACACCAGATGGATCAGATGGCGGGGCAGACGAGCGGCCTGACCCGGGGAGCCCAAACGGGTAGTGCAGTTTTGCTGGGAACGCCTGGTACAGGACCCCGTCTCGATCCCGAAGGAGGATCCGGCCAGAAGGCGGTCGGTGCCTGTTATGGTGACAACCCAAGGACCTGCTGGTGGAGACCAACGGTGAGGGCGGCGGTCATGCTAAAAAAAAGGAGTCCTTCAGGGTTTGTTTACCTCCCGATTTGGTAGAAGGGTGGCGGCAGGCCAGAAGGACTGTGGCTGCAGCGGTGGTAGACACAAATGTTCTGGTGTGGGATGAATTTGCAGAGAACGTGGGAAAGGACCTTCGACCTGGACTCGAAAAGGTTCTGGAAAACCGTCGGATGGCTCAGGAGATGAACGAAAGGACACCACCCAGGCTGTTTTCGGCAAAGGTGGAACACTTTGAGGAACTCCTGGGGTGATGGTTCTTGCCCGAAAAGAGGTGGCATCTCCCCTCTGGGTGAGGAGAGCAGCTCACCCTAGTGAGGGAGTTTAGGTACTGTATCTCGGGGTCGTATTCATGAGTGAGGGGAGGAGCCGATGAGGAGCCTTAGAGATAGTGTGATGAGCCATATAGATAAGGTGAGGAGCATTAGAGAAAGGATGACGAGCCTTAAAGATAAGGTGAGGAGCCACAGAGAACCTTAGAGGGTGAGGAGTTGGGCTATCCGGCAGGTCCTCATAGAAGAACTGCTGCTCCATTGAGAGGAGCCAGTCGATATGGTCCCTTCGGAGGTGTACCAGGCGCTGCCAGCTGGGAGGAGACCCCGGGGTCGAGCCAGGAGCCGCTGGAGGGAGCTCTCGGCTGGCGTGGGAATGGCTCGGAAACCCCAATTAAACCGCAGGAGGAAGTTTCTGAGGAAAAGGACATCTTGTCCAATCTGCTGAGATGCTGCCTAAACGACCTGAGTAAGCAGCAAAACAATGGATGGATGGATGGATAAATGGATGAAAAAATGAGATTGCAACTCGGCATACAAATCTAGAGTTGGTGTCGATGGATTTTGCTTCATGTGCTGTGGACTTCTGTTTTTACTAAAACAAAACTGGCGTCATTTGTCTCATCAGGGGAGTAGTAGAAAAAAAACAGTGAAAACTGTGTGGCGCTGTGTTGTGTCTGCCATCCTTTCCAGAGTCTTGAAATGGAGGATGCTGCTTGCGGTTCGCATCCCCCATCTCCCCCGTCTGCCCCGTCTCCCCCATCTCCCCCGTCTGCCCCGTCTCCCCCATCTCCCCCGTCTGCCCCGTCTCCCCCATCTCCCCCGTCTGCCCCGTCTCCCCCATCTCCCCCGTCTGCCCCGTCTCCCCCATCTCCCCCGTCTGCCCCGTCTCCCCCATCTCCCCTGTCTGGCCCGTCTCCCCCATCTCCCCCGTCTGCCCCGTCTCCCCCATCTCCCCCGTCTGCCCCATCTCCCCCATCTCCCCTGTCTGGCCCGTCTCCCCCATCTCCCCTGTCTGCCCCGTCTCCCCCATCTCCCCTGTCTGGCCCGTCTCCCGGGGCGACATGTCCCCGTCGCCGGGGACAACGCTACAAACAAAGCACCTCTCTGTGAGAGAGCTGCACTGCAAGAAATATCAGACATTAACGAGCCAGAAAATCCTGAAAAAGTCTAATTTTGCTTTGAGAAAATGTGTTTTGAACTCTCTTACATAATTATAATTATTATTATTATATTTGTAAGTATATTTGTAAAAAAAAATTTCTAACGCTTTCTACTAATAATGGTTATGGCTCATAATACTTCCTAATGCCTTGTAATGCTTGCTACTCATTTTGCTAAATAATGCTTACTACTCGTAATGCTTACTACTCATAATGCTTACTACTTGTAATGCTTACTACTCATAATGCTTACTACTTGTAATGCTTACTACTCTTAATGTTATTACTCTTGATGTTAACTAATGCTCACTACTCATAATGTTTACTACTTAAATGCTTACTACTTGTAATGCTTACAACTCGTAATGATGAGTAATGCTTACTACTTGTAATGCTTACTGCTAGTAATGCTTAAGAATGCTTACTGCTCGTAATGCTTACTAATGCTTACTACTCATAATGCTTACTAATGCTTACTACTCATAATGCTTACTAATGCTTACTACTCGTAATGCGTACTGCTCGTAATGCTTGCTAATGCTTACTACTCGTAATGCTTACTAATGCTTACTACTCGTAATGCTTACTAATGCTTACTACTTATAATGCTTACTGCTTGTAATGCTTTATAATGCTCACTGCTCCTAATGCTTTCTAATGCTTACTACTCGTAATGCTTACTAATGCTTACTACTCGTTATGCTTACTGATGTAATGCTTACTAATGCTCACTGCTCCTAATGCTTTCTAATGCTTACTACATGTAATGCTTACTAATGCTTACTACTCGTAATGCTTACTAATGCTTACTACTCTTAATGCTTACTGCTCGTAATGCTTACTAATGCTTACAACTCATAATGCTTACTAATGCTTACTACTCGTTATGCTTACTAATGCTTACTACTCGTTATGCTTACTAATGCTTACTACTCTTAATGCTCACTGCTCGTAATGCTTACTAATGCTTACAACTCATAATGCTTACTAATGCTTACATCACTTAATGCTTACTGCTCGTAATGCTTACTAATGCTTACTACTCGTAATGTTTACTGCTCTTAATGCTTTCTAATGCTTACTATTCGTAATGCTTACTAATGCTTACTACTCTTAATGCTTACTGCTCGTAATGCCTTCTAATACTTACTACTCGTAAAGCTAACTAATGCTTACTACTCGTAAAGCTTACTGCTAGTAATGCTTAAGAATGCTTACTGCTCGTAATGCTTACTAATGCTTACTGCTCGTAATGCTTTCTAATGCTTACTACTCGTAATGCTTACTGCTCGTAATGCTTTCTAATGCTTACTACTCTTAATGCTTACTGCTCGTAATGCTTTCTAATGCTTACTACTCTTAATGCTTACTACTTGTAATGCTTACTAATGCTTACTACTCGTAATGCTTACTAATACTTACTACTCGTAATGCTTACTAATGCTTACTACTCGTAATGCTTACTAATGCTTACTACTCGTAATGCTTGCTGCTTGTAATGCTTACTAATGCTTACTGCTTGTAATGCTTACTAATGCTTACTACTCGTAATGCTTACTGCTCATAATGCTTACTAATGCTTACTGCTTGTAATGCTTACTAATGCTTACTACTCTTAATGCTTACTGCTGGTAATGCTTACTAATGCTTACTACTCGTAATGCTTACTGCTCATAATGCTTACAACTCATAATGCTTACTGCTTGTAATGCTTACTAATGCTTACAACTCGTAATGCTTACTGCTTGTAATGCTTACTGCTCATAATGCTTACAACTCATAATGCTTACTGCTTGTAATGCTTACTAATGCTTACAACTCGTAATGCTTACTGCTCGTAATGCTTCCTGCTCGTAATGCTTACTGCTCATAATTCTTACTAATGCTTACTGCTTGTAATGCTTACAACTCATTATGCTTACAACTCGTAATGCTTACTGCTTGTAATGCTTACTAATGCTTACTGCTTGTAATGCTTACTAATGCTTACTGCTCATAATGCTTACTAATGCTTACTGCTTGTAATGCTTACAACTCATTATGCTTACAACTCGTAATGCTTACTGCTTGTAATGCTTACTAATGCTTACTGCTTGTAATGCTTGCTAATGCTTACTGCTTGTAATGCTTACTAATGCTTACTGCTTGTAATGCTTACTGCTCATAATGCTTACTAATGCTTCCTGCTCGTAATGCTTACTGCTCATAATGCTTACTAATGCTTCCTGCTTGTAATGCTTACTAATGCTTCCTGCTCGTAATGCTTACTGCTCATAATGCTTACTAATGCTTCCTGCTCGTAATGCTTACTGCTCATAATGCTTACTAATGCTTACTGCTTGTAATGCTTACTGCTCATAATGCTTACTAATGCTTACTGCTTGTAATGCTTACTGCTTGTAATGCTTACTAATGCTTACTGCTTGTAATGCTTACTGCTCATAATGCTTACTAATGCTTCCTGCTCGTAATGCTTACTGCTCATAATGCTTACTAATGCTTACTGCTTGTAATGCTTACTGCTCATAATGCTTACTAATGCTTACTGCTTGTAATGCTTACAACTCATTATGCTTACAACTCGTAATGCTTACTGCTTGTAATGCTTACTAATGCTTACTGCTTGTAATGCTTACTAATGCTTACTGCTTGTAATGCCTACTAATGCTTACAACTTGTAATGCTTACTAATGCTTACTACTCGTAATGCTTACTGCTCGTAATGCTTACTAATGCTTACTACTCGTAATGCTTACTGCTCGTAATGCTTACTAATGCTTACTACTCGTAATGCTTACTGCTCGTAATGCTTACTAATGCTTACTACTCGTAATGCTTACTGCTTGTAATGCTTACTAATGCTTACAACTTGTAATGCTTACTGCTCGTAATGCTTACTAATGCTTACTACTCGTGATGCTTACTGCTTGTAATGCTTACTAATGCTTACTACTCGTAATACTTACTGCTTGTAATGCTTACTAATGCTTACAACTCGTAATGCTTACTGCTCGTAATGCTTACTAATGCTTACTACTCGTGATGCTTACTGCTTGTAATGCTTACTAATGCTTACAACTCGTAATGCTTACTGCTCGTAATGCTTACTAATGCTTACTACTTGTGATGCTTACTGCTTGTAATGCTTACTAATGCTTACAACTCGTAATGCTTACTGCTCGTAATGCTTACTAATGCTTACAACTCGTAATGTTTACTAATGCTTACTACTCGTAATGTTTACTAATGCTTACTACTCGTAATGCTTACTGCTCGTAATGCTTACTAATGCTTACTACTCGTAATGCTTACTGTTTGTAATGCTTAATAATGCTTACTACTCGTAATGTTTACTAATGCTTACAACTCGTAATGCTTACTAATGCTTACTACTCGTAATGCTTACTGCTCGTAATGCTTACTAATGCTTACAACTCGTAATGTTTACTAATGCTTACTACTCGTAATGCTTACTAATGCTTACAACTCGTAATGCTTACCAATGCCTACTGCTCGTAATGCTTTACCGTGACTACTACTTGTAATACTTACTGAAATATAATAGAAATTATAATCCATCTATACAGTTACAATGTTTTCCACTCCACCATTACTCCCATCTTAAGTCGACACTTTAGGAGAAAAGAAGGAGAGAAGGGAAGAGGGGAAGAAAAGGAGAAGGACAGTTCCATGTCTTCAGGCGGAGGCAGCGGTCACCGCGGCCCCATGGGACCAGACCATGGTGTTTATGACAAAAACCCCAAAGGTCTATTAAATATGAATCTCTCTCTCTCTCTCTCTCTCTCTCTCTCTCTCACTCTCTCTCTCTCTCTCTCTCTCTCTCTATCGCTCTCTCTCTCTCTCTCTCTCTCTCGCTCTCTCTCTCTATCGCTCTCTCTCTCTCTCTCTCTCTCTCTCTCTCTCTCTCTCTCACTCTCTCTCTCTCTCTCCCCCCCTCTCTCGTCTTCCACGCCCCCGCTGCTACTTTTCTTTCTCATTCAGACTCCCACTCTGAAGTTCTGTCTCCATTTTGCCTCTTTCCGGCCATTCTTCTCTCTCTCTCTCTCTCTCTCTATCGCTCTCTCTCTCTCTCTCTCTCTCTCTCTCTCCATTTCTCTCCAAACCCTCTTTCCTCTATGAATCCATATTCAGGGACATCTCGAACCTCCTTTGAGTGCCAGAGAAAGAAGAGCCATCGCCTCAGGGTTTAGTCAGTGCGTGCTGTCCTGACCTCATTCTACCCCCATCCACAGTCAATTAATGTTCCTGTTAATACTTGAATAATTAATATCCCGTTGTTTTGTTTTGCCTTTTATTAGACCTTTATTACACTTTTTACATTTGCACTCAATTGCTGTGTTACTTTGAGTTAGAATTATGCATCATACACTCATACATATTTACTTATATTCATTTCAAAATTTAATTGATTTAGCATCTTATCAATTGTTAATTTCTATTTTGAATCCCTTTAATTTTCTCATTTTGTTTTACTTTATATATATATATATATATATATATATATATATATATATATATATATATATATATATATATATATATATATATATATATATATATATATATATTTATATGAATAATATCATATATTTATTTAAAATACATTTTATTTTAGTATTGCAATTATTTTTTCTGATTTATATTATTATATATATATATATTATTATATTATATTATTATTATATTATTATATAAATTTTAATTTGTCCACTTTGGCTTTCCGTGAGGAAAAAATCAAGCTCATGAGAAAATATATCACAATTGATAACATAATAAAAATGATAATTACAATGATAATTATAATGATATTATAAAATAGTACTTTGTAGATCTCCTGTCGGGGAAATTCAGGAGGAATACTGTACTGCTGTGCCCAAATGCAAAGCTTCCCATGTATCATAGCATGTGTATTATACAGTGAGTACATGATCTGTGCTACTTTAGAGTGTCTGAGCCTCTGAATATTATGGGATGCCAGGTCCTGGCGTGGAGGAGAGGAACCTGAGGTGGAGACAGACGTCACTGATTCATCGCCATCATCAAGGGAGATAGCGTCGTTGTCTGCAGGAGATTGCTGACGAGGACGCTTCCTGAAATAGAAACAGAGACGGCTCCGGGCTACGCTAATGTCAGCATGGTCAACATAATAATAATAATAATAATAATAATAATAATAATAATAATGATAATAATTATTATCATTATTATTATTATTATTATTATTATTATTATTATTATTATTATTATTATTATAGCAATACATATAATAATAAAAATAATAATTGTGATTATTATTATTATTATAATAATTATAATAATTATAAATATAGCTGCAAGCAGCAATACACAGGGTCCAGTTTTGTCATGTTAGGTACGTATTACAGGTTCCCACATCTGCACTCCGTGGTTATATGCGGGGACGTTTGGAGCTGACCGAGGGACTCTCTCCTACCGCAGATTCTTTCTTTAATCGCTCTCCTCGATCGTCTTCGATCATTGGTGAAGCATGACCGTCAGGCTACTGTCCGTCAAATTTGGTCGTGTTTTTCACTAATTTCTGCACCGTATGTGTATCGTTCTGGGTGAAACTTAAACCACGAGATGTTGGTGGCCTCCCGGTTCAAACGAGACGTTCACCGTGCTCGTAACTTCCGCAGTTGTTCTGTTTCAGATAGTTTTGGCCTGAAAAATTCTATTTCAATAGGGGATCGTGCGGCCTTAATAATAATAAATATAATAAATGATAATAGCTAATAATAAATATAGCTGCAGGCAGCAATATACAGGGCTCAGTTTAGTCATTTTGGGTACGTATTAAAATTTTCCCAGTTCTATGAAACGCAGCACAAAGTACAAAAAGCTGGCGTCTTCTCGTTGGCTGCAAATCTTGGTTTGTCATTTCTATAACTCAACGTGATGCCGTGTGGGGCAATGGTGAGGGAGCGACGTAATGATGTGGTGACAAGTTTCTGTGGATTATTTATAGTTTTCCAGGTCATAGTTTTCCGATGTCTTCCGAGTACATGAAACGCATCGTGGACTCCCACCGTCTGTATGTTACGACCTCCTTGAATCCCACAAAGTCAAGAGGGACACGATGAACAGAATGCCTCTATTTACAAAAAGAGCCAAAGAGAAAATATACTATCGAAAAGCCACGCCCACGTCAAGCAGGTAAGACGACACACACATACACACACACACACACACACACACGCACACACACACAAAAACACACACACACACACACACTTTGTAACCACTACAAAGTCTAAGTCTACACCACGTAGCTCGCCCAATGCCAATGCGCGCCCGGAGCCATGATGTCACAAAGCGTCTCATTCCACAATACGTCTCATTCCACAATAATAATAATAATAATAATAATTATTATTATTATTATTATTATTATTATAAAACATTTAATAGTACTTGCTCTTAAAAGTATTAGAAGTAAAAGTACTTGTCACAACCAGAGACTATAATAATTGTATGTAGTCGAGTAAAAACAAAATGTTTGATATTTGAAATGTAGTAGAGTTAAATGAATATATATTCTAAATATAATAGAGTAGAACGTAGAGATATTGAATGAGTAAAAAGAGAGGAATAATCGACTTCAGTAAAATATAGTGAAGTAGTTATTTCCGCCACCGGGTTTATTTTTTTTATTCATCACCACCCTCAGAGATGATGGGAAGGTAGGATGAATGAGGTTGATCACCGGCAGATATTGTTTAACACAAGATAAAAATAAAAACCTGACCTCAAGATTTGTTTTCCTGGCAACACCAGAAAGCCTCAGAAATACTGAGGGAAGGTCGTGGGGGCTGTCGTTAGTTTTTGTTTGATTGTTGTTGTTGTTGGTTTTGTCTTTATTCCTTTTTTATTTTTCCTTAATTCTTAATCTTGTGTCGTGTCCTTGCTGTGTGTATTTGTGTGTATTTGTCACAGTGTGTGTCATCGCTGTCAGATCTCATAAACCATGTTGGAGGGTCAGGATCAGTTATTATTATTATTATTATTATTATTATTATTATTATTATGTATCGCTGCCAATCACTGTAACAAATTACAAATACTCACATTACTGTATTTAAGTTGTTTTCTGGGCTCGTTATTTATTTGTATTTTTTCTCTCATTTCTGTATTTTTCCTCCAAATCTATAATTTCACTCTTACTTAAGTATTCATTACACCATGGAATCTGCGTCGCAGCAATTTGAATTTAATCCAAACTTTTCATCTGAGTTCATTTAAAATTTAAGTTGATGGCTCCTCCGAATCCAATTTGGCCTTTTTAATACATTAAAGGTTCTTACATGCTGTATTTTTTATAACTTATAAAAGATAATTGTCTTAGTTGATGGATGCATTCATACATTTTATTATTAGAGGAATATACTGTATGTTGTGCTTTGTTGAAATATATTTTAGTACCTGTCCATTGAATAAAGCATTAAACATCAACATTTGTAGTAGTGAAAAGTACATAAACTTTTATTTTAATATCTTTGTGCACCAGTAGTGGAGAGCAATTTCAGTAAGACAATAGTACATTTCCAGGCCTCCTTCCACCCATTAGAAATGGTATGAATGTAAAATAAAAGCGCCCCCGGGGATCCAGGTGATTCCTCCGTTCCTCCATCACTATTTCATGTCCAGACGTCGTCCTACTATTCATTCTGGCGATATACTGAACACAGGGGATGAAGGTCTTTCTCGCCCGAAGATGGTCACCAGGGAGGTGTAAAACAATAAAATAAACAGTGGAAATAAAAGCCGGAGAGTGGGGAGGGGCGGGGGCGATGGGTCCCCTGGCGGACATCTTTCCGAAATTGGAGAACGCAAAGCGATCTGTCTTCTACCTAGCGACAACCCGGACCTGGGTGTTCGGGGGACTTCAACACAACAATTCCAATTCAATGTATATTCATAATATAACAACTACAGAGAAACTATTTTTTTGGGGAGGAACAGTTCTGTCATTTTCTACAGGATCGCTTCGCTTGATTGGTCGAAGGAGGCGTGGCCTCCTGTCTCTGGACTTCTTAAAGGGGACCTACAGTATTATGCTCCTTTTAAACAAGTTAATATAGGTCATTGAGGGTCCCCAAAACATGTCTTTGAAGTTTTCTGCTAAAAATACTTCTCAGATTATGCATTCTAGCCATTGTAACATACCTCTATAACTTCCTGTTCCAAAACGGGCTGTTAAGTGGGAGGAGCCACCCTCCTGAGGCCCCTAGTTCTGGGGTCTGAGCTTTTCTTCAGGGTTTCGTTGTGTTAAGTCCATAAACTTTCACTGATTTCACCTCATCACTTAATCAATCCAGTTGCTGGCCCTTCACTCAAATTAGATCTACTCATCTCCTCATTTCAAAGTTTGTTCCCACTTTCGTTGCGGACACTGCATGTAAATGTTAGAAAATAAGATAAATCAATAAATAAATTCATCTACAATAAAAACACTGTTTTCATTGGCTTTGTTTGGAGAAACGCACGGCGGATCATGTGCTGCAGCCTACAGTCTGTCCACCACAAACTTTATAAAGAAACACACAGCACAATTATTTTACACTTGCTATTAATTCCTCTTTGTTTTAAAAGATTTGTGCTGGTCTGTAAGCCAACAGGTCAGTGGAGTTACTCAGCCGGTGGGCGGTTGTAATTCTAGCGGGATCGCAAATCTGAACGGCTTGTTGAATCGCAGGTTTGATGACCGAGACGGAAAAACTGGAAGAACAAAAAACTGACTGGGTTGTCTTTTCTCACAGTGTGTGCGTGTGTGTGTGTGTGCGGTGTGTGTGTGTGTGTGTGTGTGCGGTGTGTGTGTGTGTGTGTGTGTGTGTGTGTGTGTGTGTATCTGGAGATGCTCCACATCTGTGCTTCCTGACAAGATGGAGATCTGGCTCTACTGTTGACAGCTGTGTGGTGACAGCAGCATCAGAATTGTAGATTTTTTGGGAAATTCATGAACCTAAACCCCTGAAAAAAGAAGTCACTTTTTGAACAGTTCAACTGTGGTAAAGTGTTGACGCTAGTGAGCCCGAGCTCTGTTTTGCCTCGGTATTCAAAATGTTAAATTAAAGCTGCATCTGACTCCGCCATTGAAGGTGAAATACACTATATTTAAATATAAGGTAAAATTACCCAAACCTTGATTTTGAAAGCCCTGATACAAATATAGGCTACATTGTAGGATGTGTGCAACAATCGACTGTAGGTGTCTTTAAGCCTAAAAAGCACCTTTATTCGAGTGAAATCCTGAAATACGCTGGAAATCTGACCTGGTCCCAATCTCATAGTGTGGGAAAAATTTGAAAAAAATCTTAAACCTCTCCCTAATCTGTGACTTATTTCTAGAGAAGGTTCCGCTGCAGGGCCTGCAGCCTTTATGGGGCCCTTAACAGAGCGCCGGGGGGAGAGCAAGGTAAATACATGACTACAACAGAGCAGGGTAAATACATGAATTAAATGAAATCACACCGAACGGGGCCGTGCAGCGGAGCGGAGATTTCCCGGTGCGCCGCCGACTGGTCGGCCGGCGCCACCGCTCTCGGGGGCCCCCTGGTGGCCCTGCAGTGGCGACGGGGGCCCTCAGCGGGCGCTTAGTCCGCTGTAACTCGGGCCGGCCCTGTTCAGCTGCGACTGCGATACACATTGGTTCGATACGACCGACAAAACACCCTTTGGACAAAAGCGTCACGATCAACTATCAGCTGAACAGTGCGTTTGGGGGGAGAACGGCGGCGTAGCGGTCGAACTGCGAGACGATTGCATTTAAATAAAATAAATGGCAGATGGAAGGAGGGATTGCAGGTTCATTATAAAGCTGTCGCTCCGCTTCGTTATCTGGGGGTTCGGCCCTGAAAGGAGAGTTTTACATTCCGCCGCCCGGGTGTTATCTGGCATCTCTCTCCATCGCATCTTAAAGACACAGCGAGCGCACACGCACACGCACACGCACACGCACACACACACACACACACGCACACGCACACGCACACGCGCACACACGCACACACAAGCACACACACCCAAACACACGCACACACGCACATGCACACGCACACCGACACACACGCGCACACACGCGCACACACGCGCACACACGCGCACACACACACACACACACACACACACACACAGATTTCATCTTCAGAGCCACACTGCGACGTGCTCATTGGGTAAGATAGCGGTGCACACGCACCTCATCTTAAAAAAGTGACAGGACACGTGTTCCTGAAACGCGCCTCTGAACATTCGGCATCTCGCCGCGCACAATAGGAAACATGATAGATGGAGGCAGCTGCAGTGCATGATGGGAAATATGATGAATGAAAGACTAGCAGGCTTTTTTTTTTTTTCCTTTTCTGGCCGTTTCCCATTGGCTAACAAAAGTGAAAAATGAGTTGATGGAGGGGAACCTGATAAAGAGTTGAAGTGTCAAGCTGGAAAAAGAGATTTTAGAAATGAAAGGCTCGGGGGCTTCGCAGAGGAAAGTATAACTGCACCTGGAGCCCAGACTCGCATTGGCTGCACGGACAATATGGGTGGAAGTAGGAATGATGCCATCATGGAGTTTTAGACGTCAATTATTTAGGTACAAATACACGCTATTAACCATTTGCCTTATGAGTTAATAGTCTCAAATAATACACATCCACCTGATGAAGAAGTGATATCTACTGACTTCTATTTGAGTAAATGCCATTTATTTTGAAAGTCACATAATTCCCATTTTATTCACTGCAACATTTCTGGAATGTAATGATTAAAAAAAAATGAATCTACAGTAGGTGCTGTAGTTTCCCTCCAGGAATGAATAAAGAACATATGTGAAATAAATCTTGTGGTGTGGGGAGGGCGTGGTTTGAGCAGCCACACCTGTCCTGGGTCTAGGTCATTGGGGCCCAGGATGAGTGAGGCTGTACAGCTGTTGCTCGTTGGTTGGTCGAACGAGCAACAGGTAAAACCCCCATCCCCACACTCGCTCAGGAGAGGAGCCCTTCTCATGACACGTGTCCATCTGCTCCGGGCTCGTTCCAACTGGCCCCCTCTCTACAATATACTGGTGTTTCTGCAACCCAGTCGTCTGTGTCTCTGTGTCGGACGGCACTGAAAACGCCGCCTGGGTGGCGGGTGGCAGGCGAAACTGCCACAAATGTAAAGTAAAATTCCTGTTTTTTTTTTGGGGTCATTTTTATTTGTATTTTTCTGTTATCTTTAGCTTATATTTGTTGTTTATTGCCTCATTTGATTGTGAACAACAGTTTCAACATTTTCTGTCCACCGCGACAGCTCTCGTTGGAAGAATAGACCACGTCTTTTCAAACATGGACAGTTTTTCGTCCAAACCGCTCTGAGTGCACGCCTCCGTGTCCCGTAATAACATATATTGATATTTCTGACACATTTGACGTATCTCTCAACATAAGGAGCCCAGACACGATCACAACAATCAATTTGGACTTATTCACCTGCACTGAGTGTATAATAAAGTCTCCTGCCTGTCCGCGATAAGTGCAGTTCTATCAGTCTATCGCTCTGGACAGCGGCTACCAACCCTCCACCCACCCCCACCCGCCCCCACCCGCCCCCGCTCCCAGAAAAAAGTCCGATAGCAGAGCCCTGAATGTGCTGCTGAGAGCGAGAGGCCTGAGGTGTGTCAGCCTCTTTCGTTATATAAAAGAATGGCAGAAAATTTTTTAAAAAACCCCGATATAATCATAATATAATCAATATTCGTTTTATTTCTATTGTTTATTTAGATACACTGATACACTTCTCCCAGGGGGGAGAAGTGTATCAGCTGGACTCTGCCCTGGCTTTTCATGATTTGTCTTGCCTCAGGTTGTGATAGAGCAGTGCTCCCTCTAGTGGTTGAACAAGTACACATCGTGCGCTTAAGCGAAAAACGCGACGCAGAATTGTATTGTCGGCCGTGCCAAACTGGCTTGGTCACGGTTGGAACGGAGCGGGAGAAGAACCGTTCTGAAAGCAGCCACTAGGGGCATCGCACGGCTTGCGGTGGGCGACAAACGGTTCGACTCCTTTTGCGGGCTCGGCTCCCGTCGAGAGACTCGGGCAACAGAGCCGCTGAGCCGCTTTGTTTGTTTGATTCGCTGGTGAGCGGCGACGTGGAATCGGGAGATTGGTTTGGCTCTGGGTTGTGAACCCAATTCTCACAAGAAATCATTTAAATCGAAGTCAAACATTCAGCCGCTGCCGAAGTGACTCCCGAATCACTTCAAAGGTTTGTTCGCGATGAGCAAATGGCTTGCGAGTCTTGCATCACCACTTGGGGTTTCATTTTCAGTTACCCCCCGCTGTCACAAGAGCCACCAAGAAAGACACTCGGGGCTAAATAGACCTGTGGTAAGTGTTTTTTTTTTTACTTTTTGTATCATTTTGCTGTTTCTCTAATCATTACGTGTGTTTTAATTGGACGCAAAATTGGTCTCTCCAAAAGTTTAACCACTTTCTCGGGTTTTCCAGTCTCTCGGCCGGCGAACAGACTGTTTGTTAGGACGCCGGAGTGTGATCGCTGCCTGGACCAGCGGACACCAGCCGACGGTGACAACAACAACAACAACAACAACAACAACAACAACAGCAATCCTCTGGGGTTTCTCCTTTCTGCACTTTGAGACAAGATAAGATTAACAAACTTTATTAATGCCCGTGGGCTCCCAGCAGCAAAAAAAACAGTGCAAGTCGAAAAAAGGGATCGGAAGTAGGACGCAGATAAAAATTTAAATATGAAAAAATATATTAAAAAAATAACTAAATAAATATATAACAAAATAAAAATAATCAATAAATAAATACATAAATGAATAAATACATAAATATTTGGACAAAAATTACAAGTAAAATAAAAACACGACCTCATGCATGTCCTTATCCAGTCAGCTGCCCGCAAAACAATACTTTCCAAGTAAATGAGTAGAAACACACACTACACTATGCTATGGACAAAACCCATTAACACACAACACACATGCACACACACACACACACACACACACACACAAACACACACACACACACACACACACACACACACACACACACACACACACACACACACACACACACACACACACACACACACACACAAACACACACCCACACACACACACACACACACACACATACACACGCCCATTTGATTTATTCATGGGAGTTGATTAGTCCCAGCAAGGTCAACAGAATAACGTGGCAGGGTCCGCCTGCCGAGGCAAATGGCTGACTGGATTTACATCCCCTTGATTGGGAAGGAATTGGGCGTTGGCTGCGGCGGCAGGTTGTAATTATGGAAGGTAAAGGAGCTGAAGATTGGCTTTTAAAAGACTGGTTTATAAGTGGAAAGGAGACGGAGGGAAGGGATGATTGATGGGTGTGGCTGTGAGTTGTAGGGATGTACAGTTAACTTACACACTTAAAGTTTTCGACCCCTGGAGGGAGCAGTGCTCTATCGTAACGTGACCCAAGACCAACCAAGGAAGTCCATCTCACATTCTTCCCCTCCCGGAGGACTCTGCATGTTGAAAAAGAAAACCAAGAATCCCAATATTGATTGTAGTTTAATTATCATATTTAACACATAGAAGTGTTATCTTATCTAAGGCATGTATTGGACCAAAGTTGCTTTCGGTATCTGTATCTGTCCGCAGTGGGTCAACAAGACAAGTCAAATATGTCAGATATGGAGGTGTGTGCGTGTGTGTGTGTGTTTGTGTCTATGTGTGTGTGTGTGTGTGTGTGTGTGTGTGTGTGTGTGTTGTACAAATACCCTTAACACCTCAACACAGGCTGGGTGATTTTTTCGACCACAAGAGGGAGCACTGCTCTATTACGACCTTCAACAAGACAAACCAAGAAAGCAAGAGTCCATCTAACATCCTCTTCTCCATCTTGAAAAGCTAACAAGTATAATATTGATTGCAGTTTAATGGCATCATATTTCAGCCAAATAATGGACTAGAATTGGTTTCTGGAGGTGAAGTTATGGAAGTGAAGGGACAAATTGGTTAAATGTCGATCGGTATGTCCTCTTGACCTGAAACATACGGTCTGACTCTATCAAATACAATAAAATTAACTGGATTGGTATCGTACATTTTGTTTGTGTGTGTGTGGGTGTGTGTGTGTGTGTGTGTGCGTGTGTTATTCCATCTTTACATGCTTGAAGCCACCAGTTCATCAACAGTATCAGATTTCATACAGAGAAGTACGCTGACCCTGGTGCAGAGGACACATCCATCCCATAATGCTAACATGCTGCACCCAACATGTGCTCAGCTCCAGCCTTGCGTTAGTCTGTAGCCTCCATTACCTTCTGGTTTTGTGCGTGTGTGTGTGTGTGTGTGTGTGTGTGTGTGTGTGTGTGTGTGTGTGTGTGTGTGTGTGTGTGTGTGTGTGTGTGTGTGTGTGTGTGTGTAAAACCTGCTGTTTTGATTAAAAACAATCGATAATTTATAATCCATAATTATCCAATAATCAACAATGAACTATAGTTAAATCTTACGAACCTCATACGTGGGCTGAATGTGGGCTTTTTAATCTAAGTAGCATATATATGTACAGTAGACAGGCAGACAGACAGACAGACAGACAGATAAATATCAAAAAGGGAATGGCAATAGAGTATATTGAATTTTTTGAAGCTATATAATAAACCTAATGCTAAGCTGTACAATATAAATATGGCAATATACACTAAACCTCAAGATAAACAACAAAATATAACCAAAAAAAAAAAAAAAAAAAAAAAGCAGAAAAATATGTATTTTTGAATTTAAAGATATAGGATTAAAATGAAAAACACCCAAAAATATTATATACGGTCCTATACAATGAACCCATAATAATGAACAGAAATAAACAGTGAACCAGAAAGAGGAATTTAACACAGATCTCAAACGTAATGGAGGCTACAGGGGAACGCCAGGGTGTGGTGTGTAGTATATAGTGTATGTTTGTGTGCGTGCGTGCGTGCTTCCTCTAGAGGCAGACATCCCCACACTCAAGCCCTAATCTTTCACAAACTATTTTGAATTCCCACCGTGTAATTCCGTCTTTAGCTGGTAGAACCATTAGGAGGGGACGCCCCAACACGGGGATGGATCCAAACTGCATTAGTGTGAATCCTCCGTGTGCCGGAGGAGCCGGCGCGGAGATCTCCTGTAATAGCTGCTTTAATGGCATTCATTCCATACGCTAATGGAAAGTACCACTCCGTTTTATCTGCAAAGAGCACTATCACTGGCTCACCGCGCCCCGGTGCCTTCTAAATGCCACCCCGGAGTCGCGATAGCATCACGCAAAAAGACATTTCTTCAATGGAGTAAAATAACGCGGATACAACGTCCTCCTGCCGCCGCGGCTCGGGGGCCCCCGGGAACGTGAGCGTTTCCTGCAGAGGAGACGGCTCCGGGGTTTCCCGAGAGGCGGCGAGAGGGGCCCACGCCCGACGGGGAGGGGACTCTGGATATACAACCTCAACTTGTAATTATCGCGTTCGTACCGTAGCTCCAACCGCCGTACCATAGACGATCAGTGGTTCCGTACGAAGCCCACGGGTAACATCATTTTGCCGTAACCAGCCCACATACTGCTGTATGTGTGCTTCCCGGTGCTGGTTCCAGATCAGCCTGCTCACCCGTCCCTCGGGGGACGCCCGACCTGGATCGACTGTGAACCCGCCAGTCAGCGAATTCAATTCAATGAATACAATCGATGCCCAATCACCGTCCAGAGTCCGCGTCACGTGTGGAGTGCATGTGATGGTGTGGATGGTGGCTGGATAACTGTGGAAGTATTCACCCTTAGAACAAAAACACGTAAGTCACCCATCCCCTGAACTCTTCCCCCGAACTGATCTGAAATGATTCTTCGCTCTCGATGGTCTTTGCCGGTGTCTCCGCTGCCTCCACTTATGGCCTGTCTGGTCCTCCATCTGTGGTTTTGCCCTTAGAGGGCGAAGCCAGGACGTTCCCGCAGAGTCACCATCCGCTCCGCCTCCTCCTCCGCCTCCCAAAGATGTGACGGCGACGTTACGTGGCGCTCTTTGTCTCCAGACAAAGAGCGCGCTGCTCTTCTCTCCGTCAGGCAAACTCAAGCCTCAAAGACGTTTTGGGCGTCTGAGTTTTAAATCAACATTGGCACAGAGCGCCGTGGGGCGGTCGTTACTGCCAATGCAGATGTATCGGGAGTCGTGGGAAGAGAGCCTCGTCACGCTGCTTATCGAATCGTTTTGCCTTTCGATGTAGTAGCCTTACCTCTTTTCGGGTCCGCATATACGATAGTTTTAGTTAAAATACCATCATTTCAAAGTCGCAGTACGGTATCGAAGGCTCCGGTTTGGAACCCGACGGGGGTCTTCCTGTGCGGAGTCGGCGTGTCCACGAGCGGCCCCGCCCCGGAAGACCTGCGCGTCAGGGCTGCAGGGCTATGATTCGCGCCCGCAGAGACGCGCCCCGCCGGGTAGGTCCCCTGCGGTGTCTTTTCGACTGCCCGTGCACCACCTTCTCACGTGGACGCACGGACGTCATGGAGAACTTGTGAGCGGTTTGGGCTGAATGTATGAATATCAGCTCCGACAGACAACCCTCAGATTCAATTTGAAATGATCTTGATTTACTCAGCGCTGTTTAAGTTTGGGCGTCTGGGCTCTGGCGCTCATCACTCCCGCAGGCACGCCAAATGAGCCGCAGATATAGTCGTGATGAGCTCCCTCCTCTGGATCAGAGTAGAGCCCAACAGAGGGATGCAGGTGGGGGCCAGAGGGAGCGTAGCCACACCGCCCGCTGAAATTGGCCGCCGCATATCAGGGCGTGGAGGCGCGCGGCGCCGTCGAGTGGTCCCGACAGAACCAGCTCCGCCAGCTACGCCTCATTTTGCCCCCGCAAGGGGTATGAAAGCGCCAACCGTCGCGATACCGCGTCTGCTCGCGGTGCCACAGACACCCCTGCCGCTCCCCCTGAGCAAGGCATCGAAAAACCCTTTTTCTGGGAATCAAAAACAAGTCGGAGTCCAACACTACATGTGTAAATCCAGGTTTTTGGATCCTTTCCCCCCGAAACGTTTAGTCCCTCCCTTCTGGTGTGGTCCCGTCGGTGGAGGCGGTCCAGTTGGACCCGCTGGAGGAGGTGGAGGTGGAGGAGGCTGAGCCGGTGTCGGACGGAACATGGGGTCACAGCGGCCATTACACAGCAATTCATATTCCATATCTGATTCATTAACCTGCTTAACCCCCCAATCAGCCCCAGCTCCACAAGGATGTGTGTGTGTGTGTGTGTGTGGGTGTGTGTGAGTGTGTGTGCGTGCGTGGGTGTGTGTGTGTGTGTGTGTGTGTGCGTGTGTGTTTGTGTGTGTGTGTGTGTGTGTGTGTGCGTGTGTGTGTGTGTGCTTGCGTGTGCATGTGTGTGTGTGTGTGTGTGTGTGTGTGTGTGTGTGTGTGGGATTGTGTGGAATGCATTTTCAAGCTATGTTTTTTGCACCTGGGAGGCTGAGGTCGCAAGCGAGCGAGCGAGAGAGAGAGAGAGAGAGGCAGCGCCAGCTTGGTGATGCATATTTCCACGTGTGTATATAAAAAAAATTAAAAATAAAAAACTAAAAAAAAGCAAGGAAGCCAGCGCCCATTAGGACCCGCGGGCTTACCTCGGGGCCGCTTGGCGATCTGCGTGACCTTTCTGTCTCGGCTAATTTCACACGGCGGCCTGACCTTTCCGCCGCTTCGTCACAGTTAAGCATCTCCGCGCCGCCCCCCCCCACCCATGGCAACAAAGAACTGTAATTATCTCCTTTATTAACTGGGAAATCTGGGTTCATTTCCTCCGACACTCTATTCAGATTATTCCGTTTTTTTTTTGTTTTTTTTGGGGGGGGGGTTGTGGCGGCTATTGTGATTTAAAATTCACTCCCACATGTAAATGATTCTCTCTGCTCTGATGAATGAATTGTCTGGATTAGAATCGTTCGGCTCTCACCGGCTGCACCGGGGGGGGGCGGCGGCGCTGTCGAATGACTCCGCCCAAAGCGGCGACAGCGACACGTCGGCGGCATCGTCTCGGCTTTTCAGAGTTGTTTTGACCCTGAAGTTTGCGTTTCTTTGTGTCTGAATACGGAAACCCGTTTCGGGCGACTCGGATCTAGTTTCAGGTTCTGCGGCTGGCGATGTCTCAGCAATGCGGCTAAAGCGCCGTATCGTCATCGGCGCCACGCGTTGACCGCCGCGAGAAAAACGGATGCACGTCAAAGGAAGAGAGGCTGTATTATCAGTAATTACACTTCACCTGCGTCTTTTCTGATGAATTAAACTCATCACATGTCGTCATGAAATGAAAATGAGTGAAGATGACCTTGGGTTGCTATGCATTTGTTGTGGAGTAGACGGAAGTAGAATAGAGATAGGTGGTGTAGAGGGAGAGTAAAGGTGGAGTAGAGGAGGGTAGAGTCAAAGTAGAATAGAGATAGGTGGTGTAGGAGGAGAGTAAAGGTCGAGTAGAGGAAAGTAGAGTCAAAGTAGAATAGAGAAGGTGGTGCAGGAGGAGA